>NC_056725.1:1067158309-1067265809 GCF_019279795.1 Protopterus annectens | reverse complement strand
TATTTTATTTTATACAATACTCATGGACACTTGACCACTGTAGTTATTATTTTTCCAGTACAGCCACCATGTACTGATTAATTGATGACTATGCTCACAGATCCCATCCCAGATAGTGAGTTCAAGACTTGATCCCACCAACATTCATTTATTTGTTATTTACTTTTCTCCATTCTTTTTTCTACTTTAATATTTTGCTGTACATTTACCAATGATCATGATCAGTAGGACAGCCTCATAGTTAGAAAAATCCGAGGGTGTAAGAGTGTTTTTTTTTCAAAAGTTCAGTCAGGATAGTCATTCTACTTAGCTTTCATTGACAGTGTTGTCTCATGCTATGTAAAATAACTTCAATAATAGCGAACCACTACTGAGACGAAAAAGTTCACAAAATATCGGAACAGAAACTAGCAGTGAAAAATAAATAGGATTTATTCAACAAAACCATAACAGATTAAGCACTTTCATCCCATAAACATGGGACTTCATCAGAATCACCAAGTTAACGATAACGTAGCCTTTCGTACCATTTAAAAACATGTCAAAACTAATTCCTTTCTTAAAAAAACACTGCACTATTACCAAATTGTACTTTGGATGCACCAGAAAGAACAAATTCACATAAACAAATAAATCATTATCTTCATTTCTTAAACTGGTGAATTGTATTCTACTAGAAAAGCATTCATACAAACAAGTATCCATATTAAGGTTTTAAAATTATAACAAATTAATATTTATTTGCTCTTTTAATTAAAAATGGGCTGAAATGAAATGTGTTCATTTAATCCAGGTGGATATGAAGCTTGTAATTTAAGTTGCCACCACATCTCCCTTTCATCGAATCTACCACCAGTCTAAACTTAAAAGATACTTTTGAAAGTAGGGGACAAGATCAGGGTAAAAAGAAAATGCAAACAGTAGGGACAAACAGATATGGATCCTGTGGTCAATGTAATTATATTTTGGAGACAAGTTCTATTGTGCTGAGGAATTTAAAAAAGGCTAAAGTTTACTTTTCAAAAGGAAACTGTCAGACATGTATGGTGGTCTGTTTAGCTAAGTGTTTTACCTGACTGGCTTTTTATGTGGGCAAAACTGAAAGGCCACTTAAGAAAATAATTTATGAACATATCTATCAAATTAACACAAGGAATGATAATAATGCACTTTACAGACATTCTAAGGTGTGTTCTAACTTTCAAAAATGTTCTTTTGGAATTCTGGATCAAGTTATGGTTAATCCTAAGGGAGGTGATGTGAGTGGTAGATTAGATGAAAAGGAAATGTGGTGGCAACTTAAATTACAAGCTTCATATCCACCTGGATTAAATGAACACATTTAATTTCAGCCAATTTTAAATAAAAGAGCAAATAAATATTAATTTGTTATAATTATAAAACCTTAATATTGATACTTTGTATGAATGTTTTTCTGGTAGAACATGATTTGGGTCAATATTCAATTGTAGAAACAGCATTACAGCAAATGCCGTTTCAACAACACATAAAAAGTGAAATGCAACAACAGCAAAAGCTCAGGTCAGAGATTTTTTCTTAAGGAAAAATATTGATTGGCCTGAGCCATGACATTGCCTTTACCCCACTGTAGTGTGATCTCAGAGGTGGTATATTTAGCTAGGGGGTGTGGGGGGTGAAGCCCCCCACTTTGAAATGTTTTGACTTGTGTGTTTTGTGTTGTTGGTCTACCGATTTTTTCCCTAGGAAAAAATCGGTGACCTGGGGTTTCGCTGTTGCTGTATTTCGTTCTTTATGTATCGTCAAAGCAGCATTCACTGTAATACCATTTTGACAATTTAATATAGACCCCATGATTCAACAGTTTAAGAAATGGAGATGATGATTTATTTGTTTAAGTTAATTTGTTCTTTCTGGTGCATCCAGAAGTACAGTTTGGTAATAGTGCAGTGTTTTTTAAGAAAGGAATTAATTTTAGTTGATATGTTTTTAAATGGTATAAAAGGCTAATTCATGGTTAACGCAGTGATTCTGATGAAGTCCCATGTTTATGGGGCAAAAGCTCTTAATCTGTTGTGGTTTTGTTGAATAAATCCTATTTATTTTTTACTGCTGGTTTCTGTGCCTGCATTTTGTGAACTTTTTCATCTCAGTAATGTTTCATACTATACCATGAGCAAAGCATGCCATCATTCGCCCTCAAGCCTAAGTTAGCACCGCCTTAAAATTGTTAAGTTTAATTTAATATTAGATAAAATACATCCAGTGTTCTCTTCCCTTCTTCCTGATATTCAAAACATTTGCCACATCCGTTTTCTTTTTGGCTAAGAACAAGTATAATATCACTGACTAGGAATGCTTGGAAGCCAGCTGTTGAGAACAGAGTATGGTGGTACCCAACCAAACAACCTCTACCATTTTGCTAACTCCCCAGATACCGAAATGTATATTTCATTGCTGATACATCAACAAAGGTTGAGCTAATGTTGTCATGCAATGGAGACAATAGGTGTACGATATTCACAAACCCTACTACTGAGTGCCAACTAGACCCAAGATTTTGAAAATAGTTTTTGTCAAGAACTGCAGGATGTACAGCTAACTTGATTTGCACACTCTGCCCAGCGATTCTCATTACTTCATTCCAACAGTGTCATTTGCATGTATCTCTCACTGTGTGTGATGTATTTTTAGGGCTTCATAGGATCAAGGCTTCTTGTTTTTAACATGGTAGTTGGTTATTTTTACATCTCTTTTCAACAGCATACAAATTCTTAAAAAGAAACTCTTGATTTTGTGTTGTGCATTTTTGAAAAATATTCTGTGCTAGCCCAAATCTTGCAAGCTTGATTAAAGTCTGGCCAATAATTCCTGTCACTCCTATAGCTGCATCTACTGCAACCTCGAATTATGAGTTATTTTTCTCTGACATTGATCCTGGATCCTTCTTTTGTTATACTACGGTGTTTTCTGTCCCTCTTTATTCAGCTCAGTTATCTTTGCAATACATCCTTCCTTCCCTTTACTTCTCATTCATGCTTTATTATTTCACTCATATTTCTTTTGCATGCCATCTTTTTATCATTTCATGTTCTTAACTACTTATATGCTATTAGATGAAGTTCATTGAAAACAGGCATTGTATGCAAAGCTGCAAAAACTGTTTGCCTTATAAATCAAGGTTGTCTCAGATCATATCACATCGACACTCAGTAGTACAGATCTGCACCACTGAGAAATGAAATGTTCAGTACCACATGACAGTGTAGAAGTCAGGAGGTGGGCCTGTCCTAATGAGGTTTATTATCATCCCAGTGTACTGCTTTTGAGATTACATTGTATAATACAGTGACTCATCAAAGTCCATGCTACACAGTAGTACGTAAATATGTATGCATATAAAGCAATATAGCTGTGTGGAGCTATTCATTTCAGTGGAAGAATATCTGCTCAGACCCTGTTCAGATTTCTGATTCAGGTAAGTAGTGCAGTATAGTGTAGCATGTATAAGTTGTTTGAGGATATGTGTGTGTGTGTGTGTGTGTGTGTGTGTGTGTGTGTGTGTGTGTGTGTGTGTGTGTGTGTGTGTGTGTGTGTGTGTGTGTGTGTGTGTGTGTGTGTGTGTGTGTGTGTGTGTGTGTGGTGTGTGTGTGGTGTGAGTGTGTGTGTGTGTGTGTGTGTGTGTGTGTGTGTGTGTGTGTGTGTGTGTGTGTGTGTGTGTGTGTGTGTGTGTCTGTGTGTCTGTGTCTGTGTCTGTATGGGAGGAAGTGTACACCTGTAAATGGTCTGCTAGGCACTTGTGCTATTAAGTGTCAAAAGTTAATAGAGTGCTGAAGTTTTCAAAGTTCTCATTTGAGTGATTCATAGTCATCCACATTCTTTATTAATTACATGTATTGCTACCAGTAAAATACATAATTTTTGAAATGCTAAACAGCAAAGCAATACAACTGCTGTGCTTTTTCCATGAATTCTAGCCTAGTAATTTTGCTTGCTCTGAGCACAGCCAAAGATGTTTTTCTTTAAAGTATGAAGCTCACAGAATTCACAGTCATAACCTAGAGCATGCAAATGTATTGTCCATGTTGTTTGAAAGGAACAAATTTCTATTAAATGGCAAATTCCTATTGGCTTGACAGTATTTACTTTGTTTTGTCAGTATGACATACTGGAAAGGTACTCAAATTCTAGGGATATTTTAAAGTAGCCACCGCATACATACAATCAGTGCTGAAGGTGTCATATAACTGTGGAAGAGATAAGCTGCTAACTGCAGCAAATTAATACTTTGCGCAGCAAGTCAATAATAATAGCAAATATGCTGAAAGCAGCAGTGCTGTAACGGGCATTGTTGGTGGAACAACCTGTATTATACAGCCCCAGAACAGTAGTGCTAATACTGAGTTGCAAGAAAGAGGCGGTAAAACAATGCACGAATCATTTATGGTAAAGACACTGTAGCTGGATGGCCACTGCTTCCCTTTTCCTCAGTGAATAATATTCAGTTAAAGGTGATTAACTTGTATACATAAACAGTAACATGAATTATTCATAGGTATATAGGTGCATAGGTGCACTAGGTTTTTGATCAGGTAAATAATTTGTAACATAACCTCAAGATCCCAGCATGCCAGCTCTGTATGACATGAATAACTACAGTCTACTTTTATTCATTTTCAATGAGGGTTTGAGGATACAGACCAGGGAAGAATTCAGTGTTTCCCATCCATTCATTCAGGTCATGCTTAGAGAGGGTGAGGGAACTATTTTGCTTTACATCTAAATGAAGTTTATTCCACAAAAATAGGAATTATTTGATAGAGTTATCACTCTTGCCTGCAAGTTCTCTTTTGCTCCAGTGGAAGTTTAATTCCTTTGATTGGATATTTTGGGTATTTTTTGTTTTACACACATATAAGAGATCACATAGGACTAGATGAAGAAGAGAGATTGTGCTTTAAGGTGGTTTATTGTAGCACAAGAAATACATACCCTTGAGTGTCATAGTCGGGAAAAATTGTGGTCCTTTGAGTTATGTGTTTAAATACAGTACACACTGAAAGCAGAATTTTATTTTATTACGAGTCTGCTGAGAGAGGACAAGTGATGGGGGAAACTTCCCTGGACCTAGAAGATATATTCCTGGTAGTCATTCTGGCTAGGTAAAATGGAATCCGAATGGTGGGAATAACATGGTAATTAAAGGATAGTTCACTGTTACTAAAAGAGCAGAGGGCAAAGGCCCCCAGTAATTGTGTCAGTTTTCAAAAGGTTGTCAAATATGTGATAGGTGCATGGTTGCCCATGTTTGCCAAATAACATAATGCTACATTTCACAGCATTTATTTAAAAGTCATAGTGAAGATATCACTTGTTTGCGCATGACAGGTCCTCCTGAAAAAACTGTAAGTCAGCTTGGAAGATTATGACAGCTCATCTTTGAAACGTGAGGTTATTACAGATTACAAAGACTAGGATGTGGTTCATGATGGAATATGTGGAGGCACACAAATTTTGACTATAGTTAGGTGTATTTCAGCTAATATGAAATGTCACTTGTTCAGATATGAAAGCATTCAGTGAATGATTGTAATGTTATGTTCTTGTGCACAGTGCAGTGCAATTTAACATTTTTAGCTTATTTTGTTGGTCATCCTTTCACAAATTATTGAGACACAAAGTGTTGTTTATCTTAGCAATAGCCTACAGCTGGGCATGGGTATCATAGGATTTACCTACATGTTAGCTTTGTTTGATCATGTGGGCAATCCCATGGTTGGTATAGTTTGATCACAATGGCAATGTCCAAGTGATCAAACAAAGTCAGCTGTGGGGAAATATTACAATACCTACATCCAGGAGTGGGTTATTGCTATTATGCATTGATATTACTTAAGAAAGAAATTATTTGCCTTTCTTAAATAATATTATTGCATGACAGCACTTAATGTTTTCCCACTTCCTAAACTTCATTCTGATGTACTGTCCATATGCATGGCATGTACGTCCATATGCTTGCACAGTACATCAGTACAGCGCAAGAGATGAGATGGAGAACAGAGCAGTTCTTTAGTGCATCATGAGTGTGTGTATGTGTGTATATCTGTCTGTCTGTCTCTCTCTCTCCCTGTTTTTGTTTTTGGTGTTCATAAGATGAAGCTGGCATTATTGAAGTACAAAAATCCTCAGTAGTTTACCAGAAAAACAAAAATTTAGTGAAGAACGGAGCACAAACTCTGTACAATTGAGAGGTATGATCAATTGTATAAGTGGTAGTGACTATACATTTCAACTGTCTAGAATTTTGTAGAATGCTACTCAGTTTTCTCATATTGTGCCTGGTCTGATATAAAATAAAATGATAATGCTAAGCAAATCTCAGTAGAAAACATGGCCACTCAACAATACTTTGCGGCTAGACTTCTTTCTATTGATATACACTGGGTTTACAATAGGCATGCCAACTGGGCTGTCCAATCAGAATACACATTTTTGAATAGTAATGTGAGCCTTTAGTGTATAATTTTTTGAAGCCAGTCAGTTTCTCAAGATGTGGAAGATTAAGATGCAATAGTGCTTCAGTGGGAGAACACTACATGCAGAGACCTAATACATTACTAACATGATCAAGGGAGCTTTTACATTGTGCTTTCCTGAGCTGTTGGCATGACATGTCACAAGTAGGTCATTTGGTATACATGATTAAAACCTTTGCAAGTTGATTTTAAGCTCTATTTTTGTAAACTAGGATTATTCACTGTTTACTAATGACAGATTCAATGCATAGCACAGTTATGATTTGTGTGGCACTGCTGGCCCTTTCCTCTGTCAGTCACAGATGTGATGAATGAAGTCTTGAAGTTATGTGGATAGTGTGGAGTATAGATGCCCCACAAACATGTCTGTGAGTCCTGCCAACTGTGGACACTTGTAGCTAGAGGGTATAAAATCATCAGTGGACAGATATGCAGTTTCAACAAGGTTTCATTCAGACATTAACTTTAATTTTCATTATACTTAGAATACAAACATTCATTCAGCTGTTGTGCTTACATTCAGATGCATTATTATTTTACTTTATTTATTTATTTATCTTTAGTTGTAGTTGCACTTTGCTTATTGGAGATGAGCAAACAGCCAGTTTCCATCTAAGGTAAAGGACAGGAGTGAATAGCTTCACAAATTATAAAATCAATGGAAGGTTCACAGCTGAAATTAGGGCAATGGACACAGAAAAACACAATTAATATTTGGAAAGATACATTTATATTTAACTGATGACAATATAAATGAGGAGGGAGAAAGATGATCAAGCTGAATAAGAGAAAATTAATTTTATTCCTAACAGTCCAGTCAATACATTTGAAATGCCTTTTAAATGCCTGATGTGTGTTCTGTTGTGGATAAAACTATTACTAATGTCTGACGTTGTATGCATCTTTTTTGCACCATGTATGGTCCCCAGATTGCATGACAGAATTATAAATATTAAAGAGATGAGATCCTAAGACTGAAACCATTGGAATTCTCTTTGTTTAGAGCCTGACACTATTATACCTATGCCTTTCCTTAACCACGCTATGCCTATTCCACTAAGAAAATCTCTCTTGATAGTTTTCCCGTGTATTCTGTTGCAGGGCCATAACCTAGAGCACCATAAGTACAAATAAAATCAATGTATTTTACTACCAGAGCTATCTCCTTGATCTTGGTGGCAGTTACACAAAACAAATGCCTTTTCTTAATAGGGGCCACATCATCTTATATGTCGATTAGATTTGATTTTTCAGTGCTCATATTACTAGAAAACAATCACCAGGATTTAATAAAGTTTGTGTAGGCACAGTGCAGAGCCTACACAGAATGTATCTATGTACATGGCCACTGATCCTCCTCGGCAGAGTGCCATGCATATTAATGATGGTGCGCTGCCGAGGGAGAGCCGAGGAACACAGATATTGAATCAGTGTATGTAGAGGTGTAACGGCTGCCTGTGGCTGCAAATGAGTGTGAGGCTCCCTGTAACGCTCTCTGCCACTGTTGTAATGTTGTGAGGTGTGTCAACTGTATAATATGCCATTTTTATGATGTGCTATGATTTTTGTAATTATTTTTTTTTTTACTACATATTTGTGTGGTACGGCACGGAGTGTAGCAATGCCAAGCTTTGCTCACATATAGACAGCTGCCACCTGGCAGACATCTAAAAATAGTAACCGGATGTAATTAGTTATCATAAAGTTTTTATTATTTTTCTTTCTTTTTTATTTATTTATTTATTTTTTGTGCGGTGCAGAGCAGAGCGCAGCAGAGCTGAGCGGTGATCATACATACATGGCCGACACCTGCCAGACATCTAAAAATAGAAACTGGATGTAATTAATTATTTACTTATAGTTGTGTTTAAGCATGTTTGCATGGGATGGTGCGGTGCTCAGCAATGCTAACAGGTAACCTAGTAGTATATGTGAAGGTATACTAGTTTGTATAGCATCCAACTAGCTACATGGAAAAAGTTACAGTCTTGTGTATAGTAGGTATTGGGTTCGAGTCCATAACAGACAGAATATGTTTGTAAATGAATGTACTATTTTCCTTTAATTTCATTAAATCATTGTGAATTTTGCCACTGCTATGCTTTGCCAAGCACTGCTCATTAATGCTAAGAAGTGCATAAACATGTTAACAGCTACCAACATTTGCATGGTGGTAAGCCTCATTAAAACCACAGTTCTATGAATTTTCACACTGCTTGGTTTTGCTTAGCTGGTTTTCACACTGCTAAGCGATGTGGCACTTTTTTGAATGCTGCTGAATTACATGTAAGGGTGTGAAAACAGCCTATATTAAGCCCAATAGATGGGAATCCTGCATCATTCATTGGAGTTCAATCTATTGGTATGGCTGGCAGTGTTGGTGAAGGTGTGTGCTTTTGGGTGCAGAAGTGAGGTGTTCAGGTGCCCAGGGTCATGGTATGGCTCCTTGTTAAAAACCATGAACCCCAGCTGATGTAGGCAGATTCCAGGGCTCAAAGTGTAAGATGGAAGCCTGGGACCATTTGGCCAGGGAACTCACTAGTGTTACTGGTATTCCCCGCACAGGCGAGCAGTGTCATCACCACCACTATGACCTAAAAAGGAGGAAGAGGGAAACCTTTCACACCTGGGTTCAAGAGGTGAGAGCAGGGAATACCCCATAAATATGTTAAGTAATTTTACCTCTGTTTTACCAATATGCAAGATGAATGTCTGCAAAACTGGTATGCGTAATGGTGCACTTCTCTCCTTACAGCTGCAGGTGAGAGGGCTCGCAATATTGAGTCTCATGCCTGGCACCTGGCCAGGTTGTACCGTGAACATAAGTACAGATTCAGTATGCTAACTGTAGTGCAATAAGCAAGAATGAGTAAAGCATTTACTACAATACAGTATAAGCAAGAAAAGCTGTAGTGCAATAAATGGTCAAGTAGAACTGTAATACAATAAATGGGCATTTAGAGCTTTAGAGCTATAGTGCAATAAATGAACAGTAAGAACTATATTTCAATAAAACAATAACAATACCAATAACAGTAAGCAAAACATTGTTCAGCAGGATTGTGTTGTCAAAACCATTACAGTAGAGCTGCATGCATTGATTGTCCATGCTAAGATTGCTGCAGTCAAGTGTAACACTGTAATTGCTGTACCCACTAAATTTAATGGCCTGCAAACTGCATTTCTTAACTCATAGTACTGTCCAAGGCTGTCTCCAGGCCAATATCAGTCACATAATGCTGTTACTTCCTCCGACAGCAGATAATAAAGGTATATGCGTGAGGTAGCCCAGTCCATGGGCAAATATTGTGTGTGGACTTCACAGATATTTCAAACCAATAACAATAAAGTGTGGTCACTAGCAGTGTTGATTCTAAAATACAGCTTTTATTAATGTATACAGTATGGTTGCATGCAGCAGTTAGGGTTGTCGCCTCACAGCAAGAGGTTCTCCGGTTTGATTCTCAGCTGGAGCACCTTCTGTGTAGAGTCTGCATGTCTTCCCCGCGGTCAAGTGACACTTAAAGAAATGCTTGTAGCTGTGTGTGTGAATGGGTATGCTTCTTTGAAGGATCGAACATTGGGCTGGCACCTTGGCACCGTAAAAGTCCACTGCCAATCATAAGCAGACTGGAGTTCCACTCTGGCGACCCCTAACCGAGAAAAGATGAAAGACTAGTTTTTTTTAGTATGGTTGTATTCCATGCATGTGTGTTCTGCTGTCACTGCAGTCTAATATAACACTGCAATAGTATTAGAATGCTGGAGGAATGTCCTGTAACTTGTATTGCTCAATCCATAGTATAGCTTCAGTTGATCTGCAGGCAAGTATCAGTCACTCAATAGTCAGCAATGACTCATTAGCTCAGTCTGTTAAATGCTTTGCATGGACTACATTTTCCCATACACAGTCCTGGGTTCAAATATAGTGGTATACAGCACTAAGGTTTCAGTATCAGTCATGTAATGCTCACATTTTCTCTCTTACCAGGAACACAACAAATATATGGATGAGGTGGCCCATATTATGAGCAGATATTGTGTTTAGATTTCACAGAATGTTAACATCAATCCCAAGACTGTCTTCATTAGCATTGTTGATTCATAAATAAAGCTGTGTAATCCCAGTATGGCTGTACCCCTTGCATGTCTGTACTAAGTTGCTGCCATCAATTAATATATTATTTGCAGATGTCCCCTGCAGTCACAGCTATTGGGTTTTCCTCCCATGCCTGCCAACTAAAGCATGACGGCTATCTAGTTTACTTACTGTACACAAACATGCCTTTCAAGTGTCATGATTTCTCATAATGTACGTAAAACTGCTTAATCCATCTGTCACATGATTAGCAGATAAAGTATTACCTGGAATACAATGTATTAAATCCATTTACAGAACACCCGGGTAGTTATATAAGTCCACATTATGTAAACTGTTCTATGTAGTGGTGTACCTGCATTTGTTATTGTTTGGCCCTTACTGACCCATGCTAACAGCTTGAGAGGTATGCACGTGCTACATCAGCTATAGAAGACTTCTAGTCGCTGTACTCAAAACTGACACTAAATGCCTGTAGAGTATATATCTCAGTGTAAAAATATAAAAAAAATATGTAGAACCAATGGCAACAAAACAACCAAAACTTCAAAAGGCAAAGTTTCCAAAGACTATCTGCAAATATATAGAGCTGAGTATATTTTTCTGTATTATTCTGTATTATAGAGCTAAATTGTTGCTTAGATATCTGTTGTCTTACTGTTCTGCAAATATACAGAGATCAGTATATTTTTTTTGATTTTATAATTTGCACTCTGATTCCTCACATGTCTGTTGAAACTTTTCCCCACCCTCCTCCCTGTTCTTGGTTGTAGTTTAAATTTGGTGGCTTTTGCAGTGCCCGCCCCACAGTAGATTTGATCTAGGACACTCCCCCAGTCCCATCTCTTTACCGCATTCTATCTAATAATCCCTTTCTGCACTTGCCTTTAGACCTTTTTAATTTAATTACATTTCTTCAAACTGTGTGTGGACTAATATTGCTACATACTCAAGTGTGCCAGCTTGCACTGCATGTGAATTCTTTTTACTACTGTTTTTGCTACTTTTCTGAAAAAAAAAATTGTAAGCCTGTTTCCTACCTTTCCTGTAATTAGTGTTCCAGATACAGATTTGCTGTATCCAGGACTATTTGTAAGCTTCTGAACCCCCCAAGCCTTTCTGTGTTGGAGGGAAGCATTCTAGCTTATCAGTGGGAGTGGTAAGCACTAGGTAACCTGTCTACCACATAAGGAGTGGTTCTGGCCCAGAATTTGTAGTTATTGGCCGTTTGGGCGGTCTTCCATCTCTCTCAACTTTCTGATTTGAAGGCCTGCATTTGCACTTGTTTCTGTCCTGTAACTCCTGGGCCCATCTCATTTGCTCATTCAAAAAAAAAAAAAAAAAAAATGTATCTGATTTTACTGTATTTGTGTTTCTTCCTACTTTATTTTGCTTTTGCTTCATCTTAAAAGTACTCAAAACTCATTCTAAGCCTTTTAGTTTAAGCACTTGGGCTTCAGACCAGTTGTTTTACATTAAGAAGGTTTGTGGTCTGCACTGTAGTGGCAGAACAGGTAGCTTACATCCTTCTAAGTTGGGAACTGCTGATTGAGGGCTCAGTGTCTGTTATTCTAAAAGTATATTAATTCTGGTTTAAGCACTTAGGCTTCAGGCCAGTTATTTTACATTAAATGGGTTTGTGGTCTGCACTCTTTTAGGAGGAGAGGCTGGACTCTGCTCTTCTGAGCTGGGAATTTCTGGTTAAAGGCTTATAGTGCCTGCATATTTAAACTACTTCTTACTGAAATCGGTACACCTTGTTTGCTGTAACATAGACTAGATCCAGGCCTGCTGAATCTAGCTTTGTTTGTATAACTTGATCACTAATCCAGGCATTCTTTAAAGTATTCAATTGTATTTATTACTGCTTGGTAGTAACTTGATTAAAGTGTATCTATCATTCTAAGTCTTTTGGATTAAGCACTTGGGCTTCAGAAAAGTTGTTTTACATTAGGAAGGTTTGTGGCCTGCACTGTGGTGGCAGGACAGGTAGCTTACATTCTTCTAAGTTAGGAACTGCTGATTGAGGGCTCAGTTGCTGTTATTCTAAAAGTGTATTAATTCTGGTTTAAGCACTTGGGCTTCAGGCCAGTTGTTTTACATTAAGAAGGTTTGTGGTCTGCACTGTAGTGGCAGAACAGGTAGCTTACATCCTTCTAAGTTGGGAACTGATGATTGAGGGCTCAGTGTCTGTTATTCTAAAAGTGTATTCATTCTGGTTTAAACACTTGGGCTTCAGGCCACTTATTTTACATTAAAAGGGTTCATGGTCTGTACTCTTGTGGGAGGAGATGCTGGACTCTGCCCTTCTGAGCTGGGAATTTCTGGTTAAAGGCTTATAGTGCCTGCATATTTGAACTGCTTCTTACTGAAATTGGTACACCTTGTTTGCTGTAGCATAGACTAGATCCAGGCCTGCTGAATCTAGCTTTGTTTGTATAACTTGAGTACTAATCCAGGCATTCTTTAAAGTATTCAATTGTATTTATTACTGCTTGGTAGTAACTTGATTAAAGTGTAGCTATCATTCTAAGTCTTTTGGATTAAGCACTTGGGCTTCAGACCAGTTGTTTTACATTAGGAAGGTTTGTGGCCTGCACTGTGGTGGCAGGACGGGTAGCTTACATCCTTCTAAGTTGGGAACTGCTGATTGAGGGCTCAGTGTCTGTTATTCTAAAAGTGTATTAATTCTGGTTTAAGCAATTGGGCTTCAGGCCAGTTATTTTACATTAAGAAGATTCATGGTCTGCACTCTTGTGGGAGGAGAGGCTGGACTCTGCCCTTCTGAGCTGGGAATTTTTGGTTAAAGGCTTATAGTGCCTGCATATTTGAACTGTTTCTTACACCTTATTTGCTGTAGCATAGACTAGATCCAGGCCTGCTGAATCTAACTTTGCTTGTATGCTTGTTGTTTGTTTGCTTGTTATTTCCCTGAAACACTAATTCCACCTAAAATGCGGCTTTTCAGTGCTTCTGTGGATCCCTAGTGATATCTGCATTGCTTACTGTACTTATTTCCTTGTTTCACTTGAAAGAAAGTTACTGTTTGTCATTTTTGCATTTAAGTTACCTGTAACACATTGCATTTAAGTTACCTGGCACTTGCTCACTAAAGCAATTATAGAAGTCAGCACTAAAAAATTAAAAGCACTACACCCTCACAAACTCCCCTTGAGTACATTGTTCCCCATTGGCCCTTTTTTTCAATTATAAAGGAATTCCCAATACTATTCTAGCATGTCCAAAGGTCAGTTGTCAATCTCCTCTCCGGTCCAGCTGGTGAATCTGGGAATCTTGAGGCAACCCTCTCCTCCTCCCAACAAATTCCAACACGTGAGAGATGCAACCATTAAGCCATACTGGAGGCTAAGCTCTCTCAACTCAGTACTGGCAAAACCAGTCAGGAGGAAAAGGAAACCACACAAACTACAATTCCAGTCTCACATAGACCTACCACGACAGCAAACCAAACACATAAACACACAAAAACATACTCGGAGGCTCTAAATAAAAATCTGCCTAAGCAGCAGAGACCTCCAAAGCAGACAACCAAGCAACCGGTACCCCGAAACAAAACACGTGCAACACATAGCTCACAAAGCCAGTGTGCCGAACAGTCACAGCCCTTAAGGCTAAACAACACACCTGATACACTTGTAATAGGTGACTCTATCATCAGGCACACTGATGTCCCGCTCACCAGGCTGAACAAGGAGAAGGTCACGGTGAGCTGCCTGTCAGGCGCTAGGATCTGCCACATAACACAAGCACTAAGGTCACTCCAAGGCAAGTACAAATATGACTCAGTCATTGTCCATGCTGGTGTGAATGACCTGAGATGTACCTCCCTGGGCTACATGAAAAGAGACATAGAGGAGCTCTCTGAGCATGTGGTCCAGGCCGGTATGATCCTGACCTTGAGTAGCATCTTACCCTCACCAAGAATGATGCCACAATATGAAGACAAGATGATCAATTTCAACAACTGGCTTAAGTATTGGGGTCATTCATAGGGGAGCCAATGCCTGTCAGCCTGGGATGACATGCTCAACAAGCCACGATGCTTCGCTAGGGACGGCTTGCACCTGTCACCCCTGGGCTTTCGGATATTGGCAAAGGCTCTTGCTACCCCCATAGTGCCTTTTTTAGGCAAGGCTCAAAAGACAAACCCACCTCCATAGGTATCACAAAGGATAAGAAACTAAGAGTAATGCTACTCAAAGCCAGAAGTCTAAACCTCAATATGCATGCACTCAAAGCTCTCCTTAGCATGGAGAACATTGATATCTGTGCAGTAACAGAAACCTGGTTCAAGGCTCCCGAGAGCACCCCAGTAGTACCAGGTTATACCTCATACCATGCTTTTTGGCCCCAAAGCTTGGACTGAACCACAAAAGGAGGGGGAGTATCAATATTCATTAAATATACTCCCACCTCCAGGTTGGTGGCACAGCACGAAGCATAAGATACTATCCATGTGCAACTAACAGTGGGTAAAACTGCCTTCCAGTTTATAGCCTGCTACAGACCACGCTCCCAAACCCAGGAACCCCACTCGGCCTTCCTGAGAACACTGGAAAATATGAAGGTCTCTCCAAACACCATTATATTGGGCGACTTTAACTACCCAAACATAGACTGGAGGCATTACTCTAGCTCCAAAACCCTAGCCCATAGGTTCCTAGAATTTATAAACTCAAATGCTATGGAACAACTTGTTACCACTCCCATAAGAGGGAAAAACATACTGGACCTGATCATCACCAACATGGGGACTCTATGCTCCAGACCAGAAGTGTATCCCTCACTGGTAAAATCAGACCATAAACTAATCTCACTGGATATTCACATCCCGACTCCACCCCCTGCCCTGAAAACCACAGTGAAAAACTTCTCTAAAGCAAATTTCACACTTCGCAAAACCGAGGTGGAATCCTTCAAAGCCCCTGGGCCTGGGGAAAATATAGCCCAGACCGCAGAATCCTTTATAAATGCATTTTATCTTTTATGAACACCTTCAGGAATGCATGGATCATGCAATCCCAAATAAAACCAAGACCCAATCCTCCAAAGGCAGACGTCCTGTCTGGTGGACCCCAGCCATAAACAAACTATACAATAGAAGGAGGAAGCTAATACATGATAGAGCAAAATCGTCTAAGGCCAGCTTCGAGAGAAAAATTGCACAGGACACTAAGGATAATCACAAGGCTTTCTTTAGTTATGTTAGGAACCTAGGTGGGAATTCTCAGATATGCTCAGAATTAGTCCAAAATGACAAAAAATACACCGAACCCACAGACATTGCCAACATCCTAGCTGACAGGTTCAGTGCAAACTCTCTGCCCTCTCCAAAGCAAAAAACACAGCATCAATGGGACCAGATGGTGTCCCGGGCTGCATCCTACATGAACTCCAAGAAGAGCTAAACCCAAACATAAAACTACTGTTCAATCTCAGCCTTACTACAGGATATGTACCCATAGAGTGGCGTACAGCAACAGTGGTCCCTCTCCACAAAGGTGGTGCCTCAACGGATCCTGGAAACTATCGCCCCATAAGCCTGACTAGCTTGGTCTGCAAATCTATGGAAAGGATCATCATGGACCTCATAAATAAAGATATTGGGGACCTACAGACACTGGATCCTACCTAGTTCGGCTTTGTTAAGGGCAGATCCTGCCTCTTAAACCTGGTTGATTTTTTTGAAACAGTCACCAAGGCCATTGACGGGGGGAAGGTTGTCCACACAGCCTACCTGGACCACACAAAAGCCTTCGATGCAATACCCCACTCGGGCATTATAGATAAGCTCACCAGCTTAAATATAAACCCCTATGTCACTAGATGGGTTGCAAACTGGCTCAAGGACAGAACCTACATGGTTAGAATTGCTGGAGCCATGTCAGACTCCAAACCAGTTACAAGTGGTGTCCCCCAAGGCTCAGTCCTGGGACCTCTCTTGTTCAGTATATATTTCTCGGAGGTACAGGCCAGCACGGAAGGACTGTGGCTGACCAAGTTCGCAGATGACTGCAAACTGGGTGCCATAATCGACTCTCCAGCCGACACAAGCATCCTCCAAAAGGGCCTCATAGAAACAGACAACTGGTGCCAGAGCCATGGCCTCAAGCTAAATGCCAAAAGTGTATAGTCATCCCCTTTGGCAAAAACAAAGTGCCCACAAATTACCACATAGGTGGTAATCCATTAAGTACAGAAGAAGTAATTAGGGACCTGGGGACCCAAGTTGATAGCAATCTCTCATTTGACAACCACATGGCCAAAGTTGTTAGAAAAACATTTTATATAGCCCACCTAATCATGAAGGGATTCACATCTAGATCACAGGAGGTCATCGTGCCTCTTTACTCATCCCTCATCAGGCCCATAATTGAATACAATGCCCCTTTTGGGATGTACCTTACCAGACACCTACAGCAACTGGAAAGACCCCAAAAGTTCCTCACCAAGAGGATCAAAGGGCTCAAACAGATGTCCTATGCTGCCCGGTTAAAGAATCTCCAGCTCTACTCAGTGGCATACCACCTGCTCAGAGGCGATCTGTGCCTGACGTATAAAGCCATGTCCAACCCGGAATTAATGGACATGCTGCACCTCAGAAAATCCAAATCCCATCAAGCTATGCGCTCGAGAGACTTGAACCTCAGCACTGAAATAAATAGGACATGCTGGAGGGACAGATTCATAACCTAGAGGCTCCCTTCACTCTGGAATAAAATCCCAGTCCAGGTTAGGCAGAGTCCCTCATTGACTCTCTTCAAGAGGAATCTTGATGAGTGGATGGGAGATCATAGGTTTAACCCGGGTATCACTTCTGTGTCACTGTTAGACAGAGGCACAGTATACTAACCTCGAAAAAGGGAATAGCAAAATTAATTTAAAATGGGTGGCAAAAGCCAAACATACTCTGGCTAGGCTTATAAATGCCTTAGGGCAGATAGCCTTGTATGAACCTATGAACCTATGAACATTTTGCCCATTTTTCCACATTATGAGAGGACGTGTTCCTCATGTAGGAGATGGAGGTTTGAGAGCTATGAAATCACAGTACAGTAAGAAATGTTCTAGTGGAGAGAAACAGTCGCTTTAAAATATTTTAATTGCTGTATTGTTTATTCATAGCAGGAACTATAAACAGGGAAAAAAAGGACAGAGATGTTGAGCATTTAGTAACAGAATCCCGTTGCTGTAATTTAAATTAAGGCAAAGCTGTTAAAAATTCAGTTCTGAATTACAGTGTCTACAAATTATTCTTAACTGCACTGTCCTCTGAAAACTTTAGAATGTTGTGGTAAATAAAGAAAAACACTTTATGTTGCCATTTTCTGCTTCAGCTTGAAACCAAATTAAATGTTTACAGCCTTTAAAGTTCCCAGCCATACTGAAAACATTCAGCAGAAAACAAAATCAGAAATGATAAGCACTGCTGGACAGAGGCACAGGGAACTAATCTAAGGGGGTGGGGAAAGCCAACACATTCTGGCTAGGCTTATAAATGCCTTCGGGCAGATAGCCTAGTACCTACCTATGAACCTATGAACCTATAATAAAGACTGGAAAAAACAAAAACCTTTAGCATATAAAATCTTTATTCCACACCTTCATCTATAAGACACTTCTTCAGAACAACAACTAAAATTCAAATGACCACCTGTATATAAATATATATATATATATATATATATATATATATATATATATATATATATATATATATACACACACATACCAAGTTTCCCAGTTAAAATCAATTTTAAGCTGTTAAAGGAACATTCGTAAAAATCTCACAATAGAAGTATTTAAAGAGAAGGTAAACATTTCATATAAAACCACCTTGTAAACAAACAAACGTGCAGCACTGAGATCATAATGTCGTACCTATATAACTTTCCTAACTTTTAGTTTCCTATATTTTAAAAAAAAAATTATATTGATGGCTTCATTTAGCCCAGGTCTTTTATTGGCTTCCAATTTCACCTGCCAAAGTGTTTCTCTTTGCTCCAAGTGTTTTTTAAAATCACCACTTCTAGGGTCAGGTTATGCAACCTCCAGTATAGAAAATAACAATTATTTACATTTATTAAACTCCTCTGAATGTTTAAATGATGTGTTGTTGGAATCCCTCTATTTTATACTGTAAAAATGTTCCCTCATACACTCCATTAAGGTAAGCATGGTTATCCCTACATAAAATGCCTCGCACCCACTAAATAAACCTATGTAAACTACCCCTCTTGTTTTACACATCAGGTGCCCTGGCACCCTAAGGGTACATTGAATATGGGACAACAAGATATAAGGTCTCTCAAGAACTTATTTACAAAAGTTACATTGCCATTACTTAAACATTCCAAACTTTTTACTCAAACGTACTGAGTCCCGAAATGCCTTTTCACGACCTTTTTTTTTATACTATTATTGTTTTTATAAACAAAGTTAGGTTTACTACCTAACAACTTAATCAAGTCTGCATTCCCTTGCAAAATTTTCCATTTTTTTTGTATGATGTTCCTAATAATGGAACAATCCACTGTCATATCTAAACTACAAACATTACCTTTTGTAGGGGTAGTGTTTTTTGCCAGTGCTTTAATATTCACAAAAGGTACCCTTAATATAGGAGGATATAATGAATCTCTCTTATTCAAAATACCTGTGCTAAGAGCACTGAGATATTCCTTATCATATCCCCTTTCCAAGAACATCTGGGTAATCAAATTAAACTCTTGTGCCAAGTCCGAGTATGCAGTTCTCATACGACAAGCAGGTATATATTGTCCCTTAGGAATGTTTTTCTTCATGAAAAAAGGATGGTTACTCTTATAATGCAGATAACATTAGTAAAAGCTTCCTTTCTGTGAACTCTACTATTGAAAAACGTTGTTATTTCATTTCATTCCAAGGAGACATCCAAAACGTTAACCCTTCTTCCATGCTCCACTTCTACAAATTGCAAAAACCTGGACTTGGCATTGATGTCTTTCATAAATTGTGTAACAATACAATCATTCACCTCCATTATAAAAAACAAGTCATCAACAATTCTAACATAGAAAAGTATATTGTACTCCTGCCTTAGTTCTGCAAGAATGGTTGATTCCCCAAACGCCATCACAGCATTAGCATAAGCCGGTGCAGCTGGAGAGCCCATCGCTACACCTTTACGTTGTCTGTAATAAACACCATTAAATGTGAAATAATTATGATCTAATAAAATTTCAGTCAAACTACACAGAAAGTTTACTTCATTGTGCCCTAGAGTACTGTTGTCTAACAAAAACTGTCTCACGGCCTCCACTCCCTCTAAGTGGGGAATGCTGGTAAATATGGATACTACGTCTAAGTTAAGATAACATGTCTTTGATTGTCAAACACAAAACTTGAAAAAAAACTGCCTCAGTTTGTCCAAAAAAATCCCGAGAGTCCTTCAGGTAAGTGGATAATTTTTGTACCAAAGGATTTAAGATGGAATCTATAACCAAATGAATTCTCTCAGTGATAGAATGAGGGGAAGAAACTATTGGTCTTAAAGGAGGTTCTGTCAGGCTCTTGTGAACCTTTGGGATACCAAAAAGTATCCCAACTTTTGGTATCTCAATGGACAAAAATTGTACAAATTTATGTTCATTGCTTGACTTATTAATGCTTCATACAAAAAAGAATGGATGTAATGATAACTATTAAAAATGTCTCTTACATTTACCTGAAGGTACTTATCAGTATTGCTAAGCAATTTCAAAATACCATCTCTATACTGATCATTGCTCATGACCACGATATCTCCCCTTTTGTCACTTTTCATATACCTTAAATCACTCATGTTCCTTAATTGAGTTAAGGCCCTTCACTCAGAATTTGCTAAATTATCATACTAGTTGTTATTCCTGTTATATTTACTTAAATTACCTTTTATATCCTGTAAGCACAGGTCCTCAAACACTTTAATGGTTTGATGTAAAACAGGTGTAAAGCTAGAAGGTTTCAAAAAGCAACTATGATTGAACAAATACTCTAAATTCAATTTTCCAGTGTACTGTTTGAAATCAGCAACTGTTCTACTGTAATCAGCTCTTTTTGTTGGTACAAAATTGAAACCATATTTTAAAACCTGTAAATGGTCATCAGTTAAAACAATGCCAGAAAGATTAATTACATTGAAATTGTCAGTAAAGTCTCTTACTGTTTGTTGACGATTCGGATGAAATCTGCCCTCGCATCCTTGTCGGCCGATTTCCTGGTACTCTTGTTCTCCTTTTTTGATAAAAAAGCCTTAGGATGTGCTCCCAATGAATTTCCAATAGAACCTGCTGAATTGGTCGCTTGCTCGTTACTAACTGGCACCTCCTCAACAACCGCTTCAGTCTTCGTCTTAGTGGAAGTATCTTCAGTTATTTCTAACCTGAAAAACGTAGTCAATAAAGATGAAGGATGTAATTGGTTGGAGGTGTTAGAAGTTCCTACATACCGTTGTGTCTTATTTAAGGTAGTCTTCCAATTACCTGATACATTATTGTTGTTATAAAAAGTTCTTATTCAGTGGACCTGAAACAAAACTCTCAAAAGCAATACCATTATCATAGGCTGTAACATCCCTTAATAATTTTTGTGTTTCCAACCAATGAGCTCATTCTCGTGCATTTCCATCTCTTTCTAAATCTGTTCATAAGTTCCATCAGGGTCAAAGTCCACTGCCAAAAAGTTTACTTCCTCATCTACCTTTAGAATGTCCTCCTTCAAAGAAGTTTTCCTGTAGTTATTTTCAATTAATAACTTTAACAATTGCAACCCAGTATTGTTAAAGAATTGTGTTAGCTTGTCAAAAAAGGGATCTGAAAGGGTAATGCCATTGGGACACTTAAAAAATCTTAGTCCCTTAGGTACTATCTTTAACTCAATGCACCTTTCAAAGTACAAGTTTTTCAGGGCTAAAGACCTGTATTTTTTTAACATTTTGCACAAGCTGCCACATTTATTTTGAAATTCCTCCATCTTAGCTTTTGTTAATTTATAAACCGCTTTAAGAAATGGGTCATACCTATTGTCTAAGACAGAGCGGATGTTACTATACTGCAAAGGTCGTGTTGCAGTCACTGTGGAAGTTCTAGTATCAACAGGTGATTTTCTAATGTTCATGTCTACAACAGTTGCTTGTTCATCATCAGAGCTATGCATCATCTCTCCAATAGCCCCTTGCTTGGTAACCAACACCTTTAAAGTCTTATGAATTTCAGACAGAGATGAGAGCAAAATTCTCATTAATCCATTCTTGCCCACATAAGGTGTAGAGTGAAAGGTCATGTCCATCAATGGATCCATTTCTGTCTCAGCCATCGGACACCACGTACGATAAACTGACAAAAAAATAAAAACAAAACAACCAAAACTTCAGAGGCAACGTTTCCGATCATCAGTAAAGACTGGAAAAAACAAAAACCTTTAGCGGATAAAATCTGCAAAAGCGTGGAATAAAGATTTTATATGCTAAAGGTTTTTGTTTTTTCCAGTCTTTATTGACCATCGGAAACTTTGCCTTTTGAAGTTTTGTTTATATATTTCAGTGTTTTCAGAGATATGATCTTCAATGTCAGTAACAGAATGTTTTCCTCTCTCTCCCTATCCCTTATCTTGATTTATTATTATGATTTAATATTAGAATATTTTGTTAAAAATAACTATATTTTGGAAAAATGTGTTTCATTATTGTTATGATTTAGTAATATATTTTGTTAAACTAACTATATTTTGGAAGATGTGGTTGATTATTGTTATGTTTTATTATGATGCAATATTAACATATTTATTAAAGTAACTCTTTTCTTGGCCCTATGATTTACTTTGCACTGGCATGCTGTTACCATACTGACTGTTATGTTACTTAATGTTGTGTTGCACATAATATACATTAATATGTATTTGGATGAATGAATATGATGTTCAATTCTGTTAATATTAACAATGGTTTGGTTATTACTAACTGTAACTTATTGCTACACCTCATTTACCATGGCAGGTGAAGGTAGGCTGGTTCTGGCTGATCCATCTGGGACCCAGACCAGTGGTGCCCCCTGCTGCCCTTGAACTTCCTATGGTATTGGGTAGTACCATCCCAGAGGACAGGGCCTGGCCCCCCTCTGGGAGCGTTGGCGGAAGGGGTGGTGTCACCGAGGTGGAGCTGCTGGTCTTGGTGTGCAGGATAGTCCACTCTGGCTATGGCTGCTGCCTGTGCCAGATTGAGGCAATGCTGACCACCCTGGTGGGGCCTCACCCTAGTGCCCAGCCTCCAGCACAGCCACCCTCGGGGTAGTGATGGAGAAGTGCTAACAGTCCCATGGGTGGGATGTGAGTCACACTGCTGCCATGTGGAAGCACATGGGACTCGGATTCCATAACACCCTCCCTATCGAAGATGTTCATCTCCCTGATGTGTCACATATCACCCTTGTCTGCTGTCTTGTCTTCTTGTCTGTTTGCAAATGCATCCTCACCTACCCAACGTACCTCCTCTACACATACCTATGTCACTTCCCCAACATTCCACTCTCATCTCATCTGTCTCAAAAAAAAAAAAAAGTATCCTCACATACATACATTTACATTTTGCGCACATACCCACTGGACACATGTAATTTGGTCCAATTGGCTTGACAACGCAGTTATGTTGTCCTCATCCCTCTTTCTGGGGTTTGAGAATCCAAATTCATCTACAAATCTGTCAAAGTACATAGCTGTTGCTGTACAAGAAATGGATAGCTATGGTTCTTTCCTACACCCTTCCTGCACATCCCTCCCTGCCTTTCACTGTGTTTTTCCTCTGCTTGCCCCTATTTCACCACTTTCTATCTCCCCTTTTTTTTTTCTTTATATTTTTTTAGCTCAGTTTCACTAAGCTCAGCTAAATAGAGCTACATTTGACAATATATGTTTTCTAACACTGTAAGACACATGTACAAAATAAACACCTCTGCCATGTTTTGAATGTGAGCCCATCACACCTGCAGCACACTGCATTAACCTGCCATGCCACACTTCTCTTAATTAAAACAGGTGGTTTGAACAAAACATAGTAATTGCCAATTATAGTCATTAGGTGTGTTTCAGCAGAGCTGCACACCTCACCGCACCATGCAAACTGCAATAAAAAGTAATGGAATAAATGGGAGTGTACCTTAGACTCTGGTGCAATAGAACACCACTAGACAGCCAAAGACATGATAATGGATGTAACTGAGGCCTGTGATAGCAGGTAAATGTGCCGTTTTACCAGCAACATGTAGAATGTCACCTGCTAAGACATTCATGGCAAAATACATATTTATCTGGGACTCTAGTGCAGAAATACATCCATATAAAGCCATGCACATGCTGATGGATGTAGAAAATGTATGTCACAGCCTGTATGTGCACACATATATCTTGCAAATGCACCTCCTGTAGTACTGACTCAGTAGTTCAGTCTGTTAAATGCCTTGCACATAGTCCATTTTTGCCACACACAGTCCTGGGATCAAATCCAGTGTTGTGTTGCATTTAAGTTACATTATTGTGAAGACAGCTATTAATGAATGACTCATGTACTCATTAACCACACAAAGCACTGCAAATTAAATAACTGCTTTTCAGTGCTGGAAATCACAGGCCTGCAGGTAGGGACACACTTCAGATATCTGTATAGCATTGTTATATGTCACCAAGTAATCTGTTACTGACAAAGTTGCCTGACATATGTACCTTAAACACATGCCGTAATTGGAGTGTAAAAGTACCCTCACCCTGGCTATGCCTCTACAACAAGGCTTAGACAGCTGACACAGATGCACCTACTGCTTGTTGTCCTCCAAAGTGTTCACACTCACTGCCTATGTCTATTACATGCAGAAGCAGGTGCAGCCTGTGGTACACACAGTTCTATGTAAAGGTTTCTTCTACACACCCATCCTCTGTGACAATGTAGTCTCCTCATCCCAGTAATCTCAACAGCTAAGAAAGAGGCCCTGTTCTACATGAAGTCCTTATGTATTGCACAGTGGTTGCATGTCATTGGCTAATGATAGTGCAACTCAGCTGCTTTGGCTGAAATTAGCATATCAGTCACAAATTGGTTTAGAGGCAATTGCCTGTTAGTAAGAAGCATGTTAAAATGCAAGCAACTAGCTATGGGCAAACATTCTGTATGAGACTTTCCTCATATAGAGCACATCTTTGCAAAACAGTACTAGTAGCACATTTCATCGGGTCTATATCAGCTTACCGAAAGCTGATAACATCAAATGTTAGTTGATTGGCCACAAAAGGTCGAAGAACCAAAATACCAAAGACACAGTACAGTGATTTTTTTTCCCAGGGAAAGAAATCGCTGTTCCACAAAAAAACAAAAACAAAATAAAACACAACAAAAAGTGGGAGGCTTCACCCCCTACAGCCCCCAAGTGGGGTTCTGTGCCACCCACGCCCTCCCTACTTAAATATAACAACTCCAAGATTGCACCACAGTGGAGGAAATAGCAAACTTCCGACAATGGCCCAGCATTTTTTTTTTACCTGGGGAAAAAAATCTCTGTTTTGTCCCTTCCCTATTTTGGTTGTTCGACCTTTAGAGGTCGATCAACTAGCGTTTGATGTTATCAGCTTTTGATAAGCTGATATAGACCCCATTTCAACAGAGGAGTACTGCACTCCATCAGGTATCTAACTGTTTTTGTGTATAACAAGATGCAGATGGTATGACAGAGGTATGGGGAATAAGGAGGAAAGCAGTAAGCCTGTCTTAGACCTTTGGTAATGACATGTCATTCATACCCTGCTGTCTTAAACATACAAGGGACGTACAATATATCAGGGTTGCATTGTATTTTGTCATTGTGGTGCATTTGTGTTGTTGGACTCTCCCAATATAGTGATCATAATAGCAGACTGCTATTTGTCTGACACTAGTCTTATGACATATTATTGGGTGGCTGGCCTTAGGTGACACACTACAGTGGACCAGAGTGTTGGGTGTATGATCATACAGTACTCTCATGACACACAGGGAACTACCTCAGTAATGATACTATCTCAGTTGTATCCACACACATAGCATGTTGTCACACTGTGAGGTATTACATGTGTGAGCAAGCAGTGGATACTGCCAGCTATTTTGTTCTTGCTATATCTGCACATTGGGAATCCATGTATTTGATCTTGTAAAGTGTTTTCCTTTGGGTGTGTTTCAGAACTAATGTGTCACAAATGGCATGCCCCCTTCTCAGATGTGGAGAATGAATTAATACTTCAAGGACTATGGAAGCATCATGGCATTGTCCTATCCAGGGAGATTCATAACAGTGAACAGCGGGCTGCATTGTAGGCAGACTTTGTCCGGGATGTGAATGAGACTGGCCACCAAGACAGGGCATATGAGCAGGTTTTACACCATACTACAGACATGGTGAATACTGCATGAAAAAGGGCATCTGATGTAGCCTGGGATCATGCATTCACCAGTGGAGGGCCTGCAACAGAACAGCTACTCATAGCTACTGAGGAATTCCTAGTGAACCTAGAGACACACGACAGCTCCCAGGCATCCATCACACCATACATCATGGAGATGGGTACTACACTGTCCACAGCAGAAGACCATGCAGGTAAGTTTACTGTGATCACCATTGTATTACTGTAGCAGTCATTCTGTCAGGCTGTACATACCTTTACGTGAGTGTCAGATCTATGTGCTGTGGGGGGTTTAGCTCAGTTGTACACTCATACTCAGAATGTCATCAATACATCAAGTAACACAGTAGCTACTGTACATGTGAGATATACACAGGTAATACCTTGTTGTGCTGCAACATGCGGTGGTACTGTAATTACCTCACCCTCACCTTTTTATAGCTCCGTCAGGAGTTGTCCAAGGCTATGGTCCTGCTCCTGGTAAGCTTGATATTGTTTTGTTATGGAACATATATATGGTATTAAGGGTAAGGGCCAGGATAATTCACTATGTACAGTTAATGTTGTGTGTAACCAGAGTAGAATGTTTGTATGTTCCAGTTTGGAACAGTTACCTAAGCATCCTAGAGTGGGTTATCACAGTATTGTAGTTGAATTCGCGGAAACACTTTTGCAGTTATAGTTCAGAGTGAGTAAGTCTCCTAGTGTATATGTGGCAATTAGTCCAACATGCCTTGTACATACTGAAAGGTAGATGATACATACCTTAGGCACTGAAACTTGTATTTGTATATATTTGTTAAGATATGTGTACTGGGTTTTATGTGTTGTTTTATCAGGTATAGTGTCATATTGAATACTTAAAAGGTACATTGTACTGGCCAAGCATTATGTGATTTACCTGATGTGCTTGTTATGAAGGTTTGAGTCAAATGTGCATTTTGCTGTGTGGAAGTCTGTTGTGCACAAAAGTGGAGATGAGAATATGTGAGAGTGGTAATGCAGTTGTGGGTCCTCATTCTTATGACTCTGTGGATTTTCCATACGTGATAGTGCGGGTAGTAATGTACTGCTTTTGCCTTAGTTTCCACAGGTGATGGAGGGGTTGGGGTCTCTCTCCCACACCACCTGATGTTAGTGTCTCTTCGGACTCTGATGATGATGGTGGCAACAGTGAGGCACAGGTGAGGTTGTTTGGGGCTGAATCTGTCCGAGAGGTTGACATCCCTCTTCTGCCATCATTGTCACCATACACAGTCAGTATGTCCACACATACCCAGTCCCCACAGGCCTGAAATATGGGACAGTCAGGGTGGAGATATTGAACAAGCCAGTATGGAAACAATGTTTTTTGTGAGATTGGACACTGACCATTGCCTGAGAGCTGGCAAGGTCCTAAAAGGCAGAGTGAGAGGGGTGCTCATAGGAGGACTGCTGTCTGTCCACCACCTTTTGCAGGTGTCATATCACAAGTCACTCTGCACATGTTTTGGGCCATCATGGAGCCACAACCACATTCTGAATGGAACACTAGATGTATGCTTAGGGTTATGGATGCAGCACAGTCTGACATCCATGACTGCCTTCACCACATTGTGGACACCCTGGATCAGTTCACTGATGCAGAGGACAGACAGTTAGCAGAGACAGGGCCTGCCTTAGACCTTACATTGTCTGTGCTGGAACGTGTGGTTAGAGATGTGTAGCGGACCCGTGGATGTAGGTCAGCAACAACACCTGCTGATAGTCCATGCAGCCATGCACAGTTACACTCCCATAGTGGTAGTACATCCAGTGCTACAGAGGGGAGTATGATGCCCACACTACGACATGACAGGCCATGGATATGTGGTCCTGGGCAGTCCTGTGGGGCACACGGTCTCAGCATACAGCAGTCACCATCAGGTACTAGCACCACGTCTGACCTTGGGCATGGTGGTGCCAGTGCAACTCCTGGCAGAGCCAGTTCCTGTGTTTAAGGCTGGAGATGATGATCTCTCATTTCTGTCATGTACAGTCCACAGCTGTCCAATATACACATGTGTAGGGCTAGCACTGAGCTTGAGTGTGTATATGCACACACTCACACACACCTCTGTCACATGCAGGACACCTACAGACACACATGGCACCTCTCCATAGTCCATCTAACCCACTCTCCTTCCTGACTCACACACATGCTGCCAACCATTTTGGCCAGCCTAGGCCTCCAGCAGCCCACACATCACCCTGTCCAAGTGATGATACATGCGCCACATCCCTGTCATCTTCCAGTCAATGCAGGGGAATGAAGCTATGTGTCTGATGCACGGGGTGACTATATTACTTGCCATGTACTTGTGTAATGCAGTATTGTTTTGCAACACCATTTGTAGTGGTCACCAACATACACTGTATGCTGGCATGTGTCATGTGTATGCAACACACTTTTGTGAATCTTATGATGTTGTATGATGTTGTACTGGGGGTACTGTTACATAGTGACAGGTATGTTACAGACCTGTGTATGTTTCTCATGTTTCCATGAGTCTGAGGGGATAACCTATGGACACACAGTGGCAGTGAAGTGGCACTGCATAGCATGGCAACACAGCAGAAATATGACTTCAGCAAGGTACAGCAGTATACATGCATGGATCCATAGGTTCACATCTGTATGACAGTCTACCAAGGATAATGGTAGTGGTCAGCATACTCATGCATTCATAATTTGTGATAAGGTCTGCTACAGGGCAAGGTCTGACCTTGCTGGAGTGCATATGCTGCCTATCTGTAGGGAGCATAGTAGATGGATGACTCACTGTAAGGACATTAACCTATGTGACATTAGTACTACATGCTTGTGGGAAACATTTGCTAGCAGACATAAACACACTCTTGAAACAGACCCTGCCCAATGATACACAGAGCACCTCAGTGCACCTCAGCACATGCTATCTGCTTGATTGGCGTGGAAGCTGTCATCTCAACACACATCATCTGCCTGAGTCCCTCTTGGACTGGGGCAATATGTGCTGGTCCTGTACTGAGGGGTATTCAGATATCTGTGATTGTGAGGGCTGTATGGCCATTATGCTTCTTACATTCACATGCCCTATGGCTCCATAATATGATGTATACTGCTGTAACAGCCTCACAGGCAAACATGGCCACATTCAGGCTGGCACCACTTCCTCTCACTGTATGCAGGACATGCCAAGGTACACTCATACAACAAGTTGGCTGTATGTAGATTAGAGCACTTACCTATGTACTGGTACACACTACAGATTACAGTACATGATGCACACAACACAACGCATGTCTCCTAGTACTATCAGTTTACAACATATAATGCTTGTTGATATCAGCAAGCCTCATTGTGGTCTGTCATTTGGGGGGCCACATCACCCACTACAAATAAAATGATACAAAACACTAACTATGTCTAAGTTGCAAGGGCTGTTTTACATATGCCATATAGGCATACATGCACCCCATGTTAGGAAGAGTGAGATTAGAACCCCTACCTATCTAAGTTTATACACTACAGATCATCATATTTATCGCATGTGCCACGGCTTACTTCTGAGTGCATACTGTCAGTTGGTAGTCTTAAGGTGGCTGACATCATTAGGCCTTGTAGAAGAGGGCACTTTGGAAGCCAGCAGCAAGTTACAGGCCCAAAAAGTGCATAACCACTGCTGCTGAATAGCTTATGATGGCATGTCCATTGTTTTACAGGGGTATATACATATACACGTACACAAGTGGGCTGCAGTGAGATTAAAACCCCTTCCTGTCTAGGCTTATATTCTATAGATTACAGTATTTAGTGCATGCACCACAGCTTACATCTGATGCAATATTGTCAGTTCGTAGATTTAAGGTGGCTAACATCAGCAGGCCTTGGAGAAGAAGCCAGTTTGGAAGCCAGCAGCAAGTTATGGGCCCAAAAAGTGCCTAACCATTGCTTTTGGATAGCCCATGAGGGCATGCCTGTTGTTTTGCAGAGGGTACACAGACACACACAAAAAGTGGGCTGTAGATCACAGTACTCAATGCATGCATCACAGGTTAAATTTGCTGTACATATAATAGCAGGCACAATACTTGTGCATTACACAAACTAGGATTGTGTTGAACAGCATGTGGCCTGCAGAGTGATATTGCTTCATACTGTTAACTGTATCTAGTATCCTAGCAGTGAGCTAACTGATGTTATCCTAGATATGTGTGTACAGTTACTACTATGGCCATATGTGGCTGCTTGCAGTTAGATAGGTGACAGTGTGGGAATGGACAATGTGCCCTGTACATACGTGCATTGACACCATTATACATTACACCACCTGATCACCTGTTTCTGTCTACATGGTGACATCCAGCAGACATAGGAGTCTGTAGGTAAGTGGATTATGTACTGTTGAGCCCTTAGTTTGGATCTTCTGAGCAACATTATAGCTGTGCGATAGTGCAGTTTATTCACCATTAAGGTATGTCAGACAATGCAGGCATCCACACACATAATTCTGTATATATACATGTAGCGGTGTGTGTATATGTATATGTGTTATTTATATATATGGGGGGAGCCTATATATCATTTTAATATATATATATATATATATATATATATATATATATATATATATATATATATATATATATATATATATATATATATATATATATATATTTGACACTATATAGCGATAGATATACTATGCATGTGAGAGAGATACTAACAAATGTATATGTATATGTGTATGATATGTCTGTATGTACAGACAGTTATACATAACAGGACATTTTAATGATGGGCCAAGAGAATTGCACTCATTTTACCAGGTGTATGGGCATGCCCAGTGGGACTGTCAGTACTAATAATGTGACTCCAGGCCACACCTACCTGTATTCCACGCTGGGATTTTTTATGCTGCAGACATTAACATCCCCCCCTGTTTCTGCAGCACTGCACTTCACTCCAAATGTCCACAGCATTCCCCAGCTGTCTGCTGTACTAAATATGTGACTGAGGCTGGTAATGTTACACCACCAAAAGACTGACAGTCTGCATACCTCTCAACTGTACAGATTTTCACAGAATGTGCAGCATTTTGCCTCATATGTTTTGTCTGTTCCTCACACATTTGTGGCCTTCTGGTGCTTTATTGGATGTTGACGTCAATGCATTCTACCAACTTCAGACAAGCAATTGTGTGTCAGACTTTATATCCATCAGCAAATATGTACTACTGCAACACCTTTAATTCCAGCAACTGTTACATTTATGTGACCAATATTTAAACTCTGTCCCTATGTTTTGGCCTTTGTCCCTCCCAATCATTCTATCTTCTTCCAGATTTCTTGCACTAAGAGGTTGGGAGGTATGACATTCTGTGAAAACACCAACATACTTCTACCTCACATGCAAAAGATGTGAGTAATTCCAGATAAGCGCAATCAACACCATCACCCATGCTACCTTCTCTAGTCCACTGAGCCACACAGGTCGTTAGACAGAGAGGGGTCATCCATCACACATTCAGCAGCATACATATGTACATTGTTATCATGCATGAAGAGATACATACAATGTGTGAGTGCTATCTGGTTGCAGCCCTGAAATTGCCTGTTCCACTGATATACCATAGCTTATTTTCTGTTAAGGCGGTTATATGTGTACATTTCTGTGTTGGGGGGGGGGGCAATAGCACATGATCAGCTTTGGTAGACAGTTGTCCAAATATTATGTGTGCCCATTGTTTAACATCCCCCTTGCCTGATGTTGTCAATATTCCAACCATAAGGCCTAGTGAAAATTAAAGAACACATACTATTGGATTGGGTATCAGTTTTCCCATGTGGATGTTAACTTTGACCAGATAGCCCACTATATTTCCTTGCATAACAGCAGCAGATTCATACATATGATAGCTTATAGTAATCCTTGCAATTACTGTGTAGGTTAGAGAATTACCTTGAGATTGCAGCAGTTGACAGAACTGTTGTTGAGGACTGACTCTGTGTGATGCAAGTGGTACACAGCCAATACATGGATAGGTACAGGTTGTGTGAGTTCCCTGGCATCAGCTTATTTTACTATATGTATGTAAGGAGGAGTAAGGTGTCAGTCCCTAGGGCCCTAGGCTGTCAATGAATGTGCTATGCTTTGTCTCTTACCCAGTGCCAGGGCATACTGTGCATGCTTACGTCTGCCTACAGGAAATCATCAGGTGGCTCCTCTTCCAAGTCTCTGTGAGTGCGGCTGTGGTGACCTAGGCACTGGTGGGGGGCTGTGTATCCCTTCCCTATGATGATCCTGCTGCAGCTGCTTCATCAGGGTCATATTGTGTACTACGGCACATACTGTGAACATATGTGCACATGTGGCTCAAGAGTACTGCAGGGCTCCACCAGATATATCAAGGTACTGGAACTGGAACTTCAGCAACCCAAACACACACTCTGTGATGTTCCTAGTTTGTGCATGTGCCTCATTATGGCATTCTTCTGTGGGTGTGTGTGCATTTCTGATTGGTGTCATCATCCACGGTTCTAGTGTGTAGCCAGCTTCATCCCAGTAAATGGCCATGTGGGATGTTCCCCCTAACAAACATCTAGTGCAGCTGTGATGTGTGCCAGATATGGGAGTCATGATAGCTGTCATGGCTGCCAACACATTCATTCATGATAATGCCCTGGGCATTGCACATGACCTGGCAGTTGATGGAGTGGTACCCCTTGCGGTTGACATAGATTGTACCCTATTCACTGGGTGGTGCCTTGGTGTGTATATGACTGCAATCTATGGCACCCAGTATTGCAGGGTAGTGTGCCACATGGTAGACGTGTTACATATTGATGGCCCTTATCTCAGGGTGAGGGGAAAATATATGTCCTCACTGCCATGTGGTAGCATGGCATCCAGGAACTGGTGGAGTACCCTGAATGCTTATGTCTATGAGACCCCCATCATGTCCTGAGTTGGTCTTTGGATCCTGTGGCTATTATTCTACAGGCTACACATACCTTTCTTTCCACTGGGATGGGCCCCCCTCTGTTGGCTTTGGGCCTGAGTTGTGGGCAGAAGAGCTCAGTGAGTTTTTGTAATATATCCCTGTCCACCCTATAGTGCTCTACAATCTCCAACTCATGTAGCTCCTGGAAGGTTACTCTGGGCCCGAACACTCTTCTTCTTCTCTGTCTAGGCCTATTGTCAGCAGCAGCAGCAGCATTGACTTCAGCATCTAACACATACAGATGTCACAGACCTGCAGCAGCCCCTCGTATTCTTTCAGTTAAAATTCCTAAGTCAGTTCTCCAGTGGTGCAGAGTATAGGGGAAAAATCAAATTGTAGGGTGTATGCATATTTTATAGTGCTCTACTCTAGGTGCTGCCTGTGAGATTGGGTATTTATGATGCAGTGTACTTGCATGGTATATCATTGACATCATTTAATGGCCCTAGTTTAAGTTAAGAAAGGATTAACACTAATTAATACATCATTGGCCTTTTACATACTCTGAGTGCTGCAGCACACTGTGCAAGCATACGTTCCATAGGTAAACACTGCTTATCAGTCAGTGCACACACCCCAATCTTCCACACACAGCACAGTGGTGTGCCATGCAAACACATGGAAATATGCATCCTGTAGGTAAACAAAGCTTAGACGTTAGTGCACACACACACACACACACACACACACACACACACACACACACACACACACACACACACACACACACACACACACACACAGGCTTCCACACTCACCATGGCGGTGTGCTGTGCAAGCAGGTGCAGCTAAGCTCCAATCAGCTTAGATGTTATTGCACACATCATCTCCTGATATCAGCTATCTCCTGTGTGGACAGCAACACAGTTATCTGCCTACACGGAGGGGATATGTGGACACGGTTACCCCATTATTCTATTCAATAACTCTACCTCATTTGCATAGGGATCTGTGCTCACAACCTGGGTACTACATGCTTCCAAGCCCTTCCACATTAGCAACAGCTCCAATGCACCATTGTAGATACTACATGCAGAGTCCTGCAATACATTTCTGTCTCATGATATTAATATTTGATTTTTCCATGTTTTTTTATTTTTTATAAGGCATGTTTGAGCTCTATGGCGCACCATGCAAACATGCCAAGATTATTAAAAAAATTATTTTAACGTATTTCCTGTAATTTTTGAAACACACAGAGGATAGTTTTGCTCATATCTGTGTGTGCTATGCCATTTCTGTTTATCTACCTAAATTTTTACAGCTCCTTTTGTCTGTCTACAGTCCTGTACACAGAATTTTTCTGTGTACACTGCAGACACTGACATGGGGTCTGCAGGTCTGCTTATCTTCTTGCTGGATCACTCCACCTGCCTCATTTGCATGAGATTCACCTGCTTATGAGGTGCTTTGTATGCCATGGACGTTTTCATTTTGGCACGCTTGTGCACACCGCTCAGCCGCATTTTTTGATCTAAATCTGTTTGTGGCCATGTTAGTAGAGTGGCGTGATGCCCACATGGAAAAATAAACCATGTAGGCTTTATTAAATTGAAAGTGAAGCATCCTGAAACATGTTTCTAACACATCTTACCATCACAGAGACAGAATTTAGTTTTGAAGCATGTGTTATTTGATCTGTAAAAAGATAAAGCCCATAATAAGCAGATGAAAGAGACACAGGAAGAGGGAGAGGAAGCTAAGAAGAGGAAAAAAAATCCTAAAATTAAAAAAATAAAAATCATTGTTGTGATTATAAGAAAATACAATGTGTTTTCTTCTTTGGAAGTCAAGGAGGGCTAGAAGTACATTTGAAAAGCAGATACAACATGCTCAATGTGTTTTTTAATAAAGTGGTTAATGCCTTCAGAACACAATACCAGAAGTGACACAATCAAAGTGTTTTGCATTTTTTTAATAAAGTGGTTACAGGATGGTCAGTGGGGAAGATAGGAATATGATCCTGCTTACAGAACGAAAGACAACTCGAATCAGTAATTTAAATAAGGTAATAAAATAAATGAACTAGATAATCAACTGTATAACTGATATCACTACTGAAGTACAAAGAAAAACAAGTATAGACATCCTAGTTCAGTTTATTCCAAAATATTATGGTTCCCTAGGATGTGCTAGTGTGTGGGCTCATGGTGAGAATGAGCCAACTGCAGGAAAGAAAAACAGTTTTTGTAGAGTGACTTGCCAGCATGGATTTAACAGCATTCAGAAAGTAGATCAATCCTATACTGGAGAACATTTTTTTAAATAATCTGTATTAATAGTGCAAATTCTTTAGGAGGAGGAGGAGAAGAACACCACAGGTTTATTTTATAAGGGGAATTTGAAAACTCTGGATAATAGGGAAATTACAGGCCTATTAATTTGTTCATTTCTGTCTGTAAGGGTAATGAGACATATTAAACTGAACATGGTAAATGTTGTTCTGTTTTAGCAAAGGTCCATTACTGACTTCAACCTAGCAAGGGGAAATAAGCAGACATATTTGCAGAATCACTCACTTCTATAACAACAGAACCATCTAAGACAGACATAAACTTTCAGTAATGTTTATGAAAGGCATTTATCTGTTCTGCCCTTATCACTGATCAATCACATCACTTCTATCAAAACAAAGTAAGCCAGCAAACAAACAAACAAATGTCTTAAATACATGCATACATATATACAGAAATAAATGGGAACACTAATCATTTGAATGTTTGGAATATGGAACATCTGTAATGCTGGCAGAGGTGAATGAAAATGCATATCATTGCAGAATGCCATCATTACGTTGAGGGAGATTGCGATACAGCTGGAAATGGGAATTGTCCCTTTTCCCACTGCTGTGTGATCTATATAAGAAGCAGGGGATGTGAGGATGCATTTCTCCTAAACATGATGATGCAGGGGGTACTTCCCCCTGCAAAAGCAAAATATATATATTTTCTTTGTTTTTTGTGATGCTTTGAGTTTTGATCTTGTAAGACTAATTTTGTGTGTTTCAACTAATTTTTGTTTTGACATTCTAAAATGCACTAAAATAAATACACAATGTACAAAATAACATTCTTTTACCAATGATGCTGCAATTTCTAATAAAACAGACAGACCAAGATTCGTACAAGTTAACCTGACAGAAAACTCAACAAAATAGCATTGTTGTTTAGCTATTAGTGAATAGTCATATTATTTTCAGCAAAACATTTTTTATGGATTTCTTACTGCAGATAATATTGCTTCTGATAGAAGAGATTGGTGGCAACTCCCTACACTTAATTTCATTTATCTTAAAGCATTTAGCCGTGATAATTCTCACTGAGCTGTGCAAATTTTTCTAACAGCATGAAAATGAAACTATAACTTATTTCTTGTCCAGGGATTGCAAGAATGTGAAACCGTTCTAAATAAAATTAATTAATTTTAAACAAACCGTTAAAGCAGATACAGACACTTAGAAATAAAATTATTTTTTAGAAAAAAATAGTTGCAGATGCAACATTGCAATGTCCTTATAGTCCTCAGATTATGTTACGTAAGATACACTGAGCATGTTTTGATAAAGTTCTTAAGGTAAAAAAATTTAAAACCACACATTAAAGCCTGTATACAGATCTGTTAAAAAGCGATAATATTTATTGTTTGTGGCCACTTTTTATTTTTCTTTGCTCAGTTTGCTGACTGCGGAACCCTAAAGAAAACGAACATTTCTTGTTAGGTTTGTTGTACAAGAAAAGTTTGTTTATATACACTACATTTTTCTTTCCTCATTATCTCTGCCCCATGCTGTTATTTATGTTCATGAGAAACTTTTCCTGCTGGGCAGGCTGTGTAGGACTAAACAAATACGCTTCCAGTTTGTAACCTGCAAGTGTTTATATTCACCTAAATGCTGAGTAAGTAATTTTCAACTCTGTTGAAGAGGCTCAGCGCATGATTGGTTAAATGTTACATTATACTTAATACAAATTCAATGGTAAATGTAACAGAAGAGAAAATAACCCTCAGACCACTATTCTGTTTGTTAATGAGCATTCAGCTCCATATAATAAAAATTTTAAATATTTATAACCACTAAATTACATTTGTTTTACAATGTTATAAGTACATAGTGCTGAAAATAGAGGCTGTACCAGTTCCATTGTGATTTCATCATGAAAATGTTATACTATATAACATATTTCACAATAACATTTCATTACATTTTAGGAAAATATTCATCACAGACTAGATATGAAATGATGAGTCTTAATTTTGAGACCTTGAACGTTCTGCATCCTTTCTTGGGTCACAGTTTCAGTACCACTATTAATGGCATATGCTTCTTTCCTTCCCACCTTATACCGAGTATGTAGCTCAGTTAGATTTGATGGGAAATAGGAATATTGCATTTTTGCAGTAAAAAAGTAGTATAAATCATTGTGCGTATGTGTGAGGGGGGGGACTCTGCAATCCTAGTTATGATCTTTTGTATTATATACTTTTCTATACATAGTATATTTCATGTCCCATGTTTGCAGGTCATACAGCCTCTGTTGCAAGCATTCCTATTTATTTCCCTTCACCAGGGCAGCAGCTAGTTGCAGTGTGAATGTTATCCATGAAGGTATGTTTTTTTTTTTCCATTTCTAGCCCTGACCCCATCATTTAGTTACCAACATGCACCCTCTGATATGTGAAGGTCTTTTATGCCTTCTGCTGTGAACCTGGATCTTCTTGCACATGCTTCATGATAACCCCTGAGGGAGCATGGCTTAGTAGATTCAGTTACACATCACTGGACCAAATACTTCATTCCTTGTACCTCTCTTTGAAGTAGAAGGGAGTACTGCATTGGGCCAAATGGCCTATTTCTTTCAGGGACATTTGATTTGCCATTGGATGAACAGTGTTACCTTCCATTCAAATATTTTCAACTGCTTGGTGTTGCTAGTGAGTTCCTCTTGATGAGAGTTCCCGTCAAGGCTTTATCTTGCCATATCACAAAGCCAAATTATTTGGACTGTTTACTTAATTAAGACCCCTTTTCATCATTATATAACTAATTGTGATTTGCTGATTCAGTGCAACATTACTTTATATACTAAATTAAGCCCTAATTATCTGTAGTATAGTTAACAGTGGTTTGCCGATTTAGGACATGTAATCATCTTTAATGCTACTGTGGCCTAATGATCTACTACTACAGGTACGTGTTAGCTTAGCAGGAGGCTTGCATATATTGTATAAGATGGTAAGTTTACTGTATCCCCTAGTACAGCTATTTTGCATCCTTTTTCATCTTAGTTTGTACATACTCACCCACATGCACACACACACACACACACACACACACATATACACACACACATGTTTATATATCTGCAAATATATCTGTTTATGTCTACCTATCTATGGGAGCAGAGAATTTAGTTGGCAATATGTTTGGTCAGCATCTGTTTAGTTGACATAGTTTGGTCAACTAAGCAGAATGTTGATAAGTGTGCAAGATCGCACAATTTCTGGAGTTTGGGGAATAGCCAATATTGTATGATCATGGAGTTAGTGGATATATATATATATATATATATATATGTATATATATATATATATATATATATATATATATATATATATATATATATATGTAAATATAAAATTAGTGGGCCTCTATCACTTTGTCGAATGACAGATCATCGAATCGTCATTCGTCAAACCCCTATTTATCAAAGCCGCTAATCACCATAGAGAATTTTTACTGAAATTTTTCCTAAAGCAAACCAATGGTTGGCCACCATCTGGAATTTGCCCTTTTCCTCACTATAGTGCTATCTCAGAGTTGGTATATTTGGTAAGGGGAGGTGTGGAGTGGGGGTGAAGCCACCCACCTGGGTAGGTGTTAAGTTTTACTATTTTCTTTATGGTTTCTAGGGTGGCCTATCATTGGTTTGCCATAGGAAAAATTTTGCTGAACATTCCGTTTGTGATTAGCAGCTTCGATAAATAGGGGTTCGACAAATGGCAATTTGATGGTCTGCCATTCGACAAAGAGTGTGTGGGGGTGCAAGGGTGGCTTCCCCATCTGCAAAAACAGATATATTTTTAAACATTTTAAGTTTTGCATGCAGCAAGATTTTTACTCTGTGTATGTGTGGTTACATGCCAATGTTCACATTGTCAACATTTTGTAGTTGATGTTTTGACTGTCAACATTTTGGTGTTTCAACTATAGTCAGTACACCTGCAACCCCAACCCCCACACACACACACTCACACACACACACACACACACACACACACACACACACACACACACACACATACACACACACAAACACACACACATATATATATATATATAGACTGTAACCTAGTATTAAGGAAATCTATTTTTCCAGCCTTAAGGCTAGTGCACACTTTCCTTAAGGAAGAGCAAAACAAACAAAAAATAAATAAATAAAGGTGAAACTAATTGTACAGGAATGATATCAGCATACAAATTACTAAATCAGACTGTTGTCATAATTTCTAATATAAGATGTGTCAAAATCACGTTGCATTCTTACTAAAAATAAGAAAACTGGATTAAAGCTGGTATTGTTTGTTCAAACCATGGTGGAGACAGGTGTGTGTGTGTGTGTGTGTGTGTGTGTGTGTGTGTGTGTGTGTGTGTGTGTGTGTGTGTGTGTGTGTAGTGTGTGTGTGTGTTAGCAAAAGTAAGTGTCTGTGATTTTGAGCAAGTTTCAGCAGTTTGCTATGTTATGAACTTATCTATGTTTAGTCATCAAATAACAAATAAATCAAACCTCTGTCCATCGAACGTAAAACATCAAACATTCAATTCAGTGAACATTCAGTTTTTGAATAGTTTTCCTAGGGACTGAGGTCGGTTGGCCAGTTTTTGGAAATTTGTCCTCTTCTCCACTGTAGCGCGATCTTGGAGTTGGTATGTATAAATATGGGTGTGTGGGGGGCATAGTCCCCTACTTGGAGGGGTTTAATATACTGTGGTGTGTGTTTTGGTATGCATATTGTTCCACTGTTTCTTTTCCCTGGGTGAAATATTCAATGATTGAATGTTTACTGAATTGAATGTTCAATGTTTTACATTCGATGAACAGAGGTTCGATGTATTTGTTATTCAATGACTGAACACAGACCCGTTATGAACATTTCAATTTTAATATAGTCTTACTGTTGCCAAAAAGCTACTGGGAAATTTGTTTTATTCATGTCAAGCTCTTTAACAGTGAGAAGCGTAAAGGTGTTTCCAGCAATTACAAGGGAATTTACTCCCTGAGGAAACTATGCTAGCCACTCAGGTCCCTTTACTTTGCTTAATTTTCACCATTTTACTCCATTCATTATATAATACCTGTATAATGCATTGGAATAATATATTTCATATATGTATAGTGTACACGCAGCTCCCCTAACATCTCAGTTATCATTGTTTTATCTGAGCCAGGAACAGTGAACACAACTTTTGCCATTGCATGGCATCTAGTGTTATTTTTGTTTCCACCAGGTTACACACATTATAAGTATATTATTTATTAATGCTTCACATTAATTCATGCTAACCACAATTTTGTTTAAACTCATTTATTTCAAAGATGCTTGCACTTTTTCCTCAAGTAAAATATATACTACCTTCTACAATTACCCTCATGATGTTTTTGCCTTTTTTTTAGTTGCAGAGCATAGCATTGCATCCAGTGATGTAGAATGGACCTTAAGAGGCATTTCCTGTAGTAGATGACATGGCTTTCACATGCAGACCACTCTGTGAAGGTCAGTGAATCTGTTCAGCCATTCATCTTCCATCAGTGACCTTCCCTTCCATCTGCCTCTGAATATGTCACTTGCCAGTCACTTCCATTTAGAAATGCTTGTGGTCATACATCATTCTTTGCTGCATGATTTGGTTAGATATCCACCATGTGGTTGAGCTTTTGCAGAACAGCTTTGCTAAGCAGGTCAGGGATGTAACTCCCATCATTTCTTCTCTGTAATATTTTTATTCATGTCATTCTTATACGCTTACTTGTTTAGTAATTAGCTGCAGCTCCTTTGATTGCTGGGTGCTTTTTAACTGGTTTATGTGTCTTCATATCACCACCACCATCATCATCTTCATCATCATCATTATCAATCCCTTTTCCCTGTTTTCTACATGGAGTCAAGGTGTTGTGTCACCCATATCAATCCCTCTACAGTTAGTGGCACTCTCCTTCTTTAGCAATCATGCCCAAATATTGCAGTATTTCTCGTACACAATCTAGCTGTCTTTTTACTGGATGTCTCCATTTCCTCTTGCTTTCTTGCTGTCACACCCAAATCATCTTCACCAAACCATCTTTGGCTTCCTTGTACATATGTCCAAACCATCATAGTCTGTTCTCTTTGATATTTTTTGCATTTGGAGCGAGATTGTTTTTTTAGATCGGATGTCATCATTTCTTCATCTGTCCCACAATGTGCATCCTACCACCTAACTCAGGCACTTTGTTCCCATCACCTAGGTAGCAAATCCCAAATTAGCAGTATTCCTGTGCTTGAAACAATTTGTCAGGATTCCTATTTGTCAGTTGTATAATATGTGGTCAATACCTGCTAACCTTTAGTAAAACTTTTAGGTGATCTGCTTTGTTTGCCTTTTCTAAAACATGTTTGGTTTCACTAAGTCCCAACAAAATGTGTGTTTCTGTTCAAGAAAGACATTGCTGTTGTACTTCTGGTTTATGGAGTTATTTTAAATAATACTAAGTATATTTATTTTACATTATGGGAATTAAATGGCTGAGAACACAACTTTCAGATTTCCCTTGATAATTTGCAAAAAAACTCTCAGACATCCTATCTCTGACTTCATTGTGACAGGCAACCATAAATATTTAATTACATTTAGGTTCAAAGTTATTTGCATTCTTTTACCTCTCAACTGTCCAAATTTTCACATAATGTCCATTTTTGCCTTCTACTTTTGGTCCGTTCCTCATAAAAAAATTGTGTTTTTCTGGCAAATCATTAAAAACTGAAATCATTAAATAATTACAGGCATTTGAGTTTCAGACGTCACAAATTTCAGAAAATGCATACTAACATAACACCTTTCAGTCTAGCAACTTTCTACGTTTATGAGTAATACTTAAAATCTGTACCTTTTGGGGTCTTTGCCCCACCACCCGTTATTTTGGGCTTAGTCCAGATTTCTTGCATTAAGAGTTTGAGAGGTATGCATATGAAATGTTCAGCTGACATTATCTGTTCAGGTGTCACCATCTCCATACCAGTAACTTTAGGGCAAGACCATGCTGCATCTGTATCATCTTATGTCAGGAGCAATGACCTCATAAAGGTCTCATGAAGTCACTAATCATGTAGCACCTCAATTTTCACCTCCAAGGACACAATCATTTTAGATCTACAAGTTTCTTCCAATAGCTAATGTAACAGTCCACTAACTTTATGATGGCAATGCTATTTTCCCTTAAATTCTGTATCATACAGATATAATTGAATAAATAAGATAGCACATTTCATCTGGTCAACAGTCATTGATTTCTTTCCTTGACTGAATATATTTAGCAGCTGAAGATCCATTATCAGAGCAATCTTCTTTGTGTATAAATATTACTTACATTTCTTTTCTCCTCAAAGAAGGTTAGGTGCTTTTAAATAAGTGCAGGTCAAAGTTCTTCAACTGTATTCAGTGGCTATGAAAATATGTAATGAGGACATGGCCAAGATGGAGAGCAGTTAGCAGCACTGAATTTTTGCTCTGCTTCTAAAGAAACATTCGGACAGGATTTCATACCTAAAAATTCAATTAATAGTTGTTTTTGTTAAATAAATATTTCTATGTTTTTTTTTATATAAGTATTTCATAGAAAAATCAAATTTGTGATTTTTCTGTAACTTTCCCTGTTAGAACAATTTATACTTTTACTGTAAAACTGAGCCAGTCTAAAGGAAATTCTCAAGAAATAACAATGAAGAAAGAACTTCAGTCAATTTTAGCTAGTATCCAGGATCTGTCTTTGAAAATGGATAAACTAGACTAAAAATGGACACTATAAAAGAAGATTGTAGGAAACAAATGGATCTTTTTTATGATGTTATTAAACAACTGCCACTGCAAATAATATGATAGCAGAAGCAGTTAATGATATAGATGGGAGAGTGACTGAAAATGAGAACCACACTGAATTTGTCTTCAAGCAAAACACATTACTGCTTGAAAAAAAATAGAAGATCTAGAAAGTAGGTCTAGGAGAAATAACATCAGAATTTATGGTATTCCAGAGAAAAAAGAAGGAGACAACATGATATTATTCTTAAATAATGGTTGCCTAAGTCTTTAAACTTACCAGGAGTTTTATCATTTGGTATTGAGAGAGCACACAGGTCTCTTTCTAATTCTTCTTTAAAAACATAATTCACCTTCTCCAAGATCATGGTTATATTTCTGTCAAGTCAAGATAAGGATTTGGACTTGAAGTCACCTTGGGCAAATTCTCCCATAAAAATAGGAGAAAATACAATAAGATTTGATAATGACTATCCCTCATATATTATGACTAAAATAAAGATGTGTGTTTCATTTATAAAAAGTTTGAAGAAACTAAGCATTCAATCACATCTTGTGTTTCCAGCTAAAATTAGGATTTTTTTTACCAGAAGGGCAAAAAAACTTTCAGTTCATTAGAAGATGCTATAAATTTCACATAGAAGAAAAACATTTTTGAAAAAAAAAAAACGGAAGAAATGGACTGATCCTTGACAAATTTGAAAAAAACAAGCCACAAAAAAATGGATGGTCGTCAAAAGAAAAAAATAGCAATGCTGTAAGTGTTTTAACATGCATAACTCTTATTCATCATCTCCTTATAAGTGTCATCTGAAATAAGGTAAACGTATGCATCCAGCTAGATTGATTTTGAAATACTTACAAGTTTACTATATAGTTATGTCTGTAGTATACATTTTACTGGGTGCAATGATTATTGTAAAGTTAGACCAGTTATATTAAATAGTATTATATCATATTTAAACAACAGCTACACGTTTCCTATAATGCTTGAATATGGATAGATGTTATATACAGTACTTAACAGTAATTCTAGTTGGCAAGATAATGGTGTATTTCTTCTTTTTTGTTTTGTTTTCTTTTTTCTTTATCTGTTTCATAGGATAATATATTGTGAGCTAATTGTGGTGGTAGGAGGGGATTGGTGATTGTTTTGAGATATTGCAGGTTGTTTGCTAATGTTTTCATATATAGGTTGTTGTATTTCATGTATAAATTATAGTTTGTCTAATCCATATTTTATTTTAATGGTGTGACTCTCTGACTGTGGTCAGGAGCTTTCTTCAGTTAAAGTGTGTACAATGAACTTCATTTCCCAGTTGAATCATCTTTTAAACTTTATTTTAGTATATAGAACAAAGTTGCAACCTAAATTCACTTATTTGAGGTCTGCAAACACTTTTGACACCTGATGCTAGTAAAGGAAAAACAGTTTTACCTTTAACTTTCTTGAAACAGGAAGTGCTTTATCTAGAATGTTGAGACAAATGAAGATTAAGATTAAACAAAGTTTACAACGCTATTCTTTTATTAATATAAGTTTTGTAAAGGTATGTGACAACATTATATGACAACTTGTAAAAAAGAAAGCTAGACTGAATTCAAAACATCTGAAGGGGACTTGAAGTTATATTTAGATTATAAAATTATAAAAAGATATATATTACAAGAATATTTTAGGTATTTGATATGTCGCGGTGGTGCAGCGGTTGCGTTGTTGCCTCACAGCAAGAGGTTCTCCTGTTCGATTCTCGGCTGGAGTGCCTTATGTGTGGAGTCTGCATGTCCTCCTCGTGGTCGAGTGTTGTTCGAAAGACATGCATGAATGGGCGTGCCTTCGCTGAAGGTTGGGCATCAGGCTGACAATTCAGCACCATAAAAATCTACTGCCAATCATTAGCGGACGGGAGTTCTGCTGTGGCGACCCCTAACCGGGAAAAGCCAGAAAGACAAACATTTTAGGTATTTGATGTCAATGTATATTTTCTAAAATGAAGTAAACAATAAGGTGAAGTGACATAGTGACATTTGCTTCTAAGTGAGGTGCATAGCTACTAATAGTTGTATTCCTGATAACTTATTAGTTTGAGTAAATTACTAGTAAATGTGAAACTAGTAATTGAAACTGTTTTTCTTTAAAGTTTTGATGGCATCTTTCATTTAAAACAACTAATATAACTGAATAAGGAATGTGTTTTTGTCCATTTCTGCTTTGCTCAAAGAAAAAATAAGGTCCTGTGGCAAACTGATAATATGCTTAATACCTTGCAATTTGACATCAATGCCTTTATGTTAGTTTTTTCTTTCTTCTCTTCTTCTAGACACATAATCTGACTGAAGCAGCAATTTATGCTTATGCAGACTGTTTTATCTCCTTCAAAATGCCTTTAAAGAAAATATCTATTACATATATTGCTTTTCATCGAAGGATTTTTTAAAATTTTTTCTCTTTTATATGACAGAACTTTACTTACATATATTTTATTGATTAATCATTTCTGAAAAATAACATTAAGCTGATAATAAGTTTCAAATACAGAAATGTCTAAATACTGATGGACTTTGCTTGATTTTCATAATTTCAAAGGAAAAATGCTATGAGATATTTGTGTCAATATGATCTAAGTTATAAACTCTCAATGTTTATTAAATAGTTGATGTACTAACATTATTTGTTACTTCATTTCAGATTGCCATTTTAATATCTATTGCAGTTAATTTGTGACATTGTAGTGCTCATAATGGTCATAATATAGAGGTTATAAAGCCTTGGGTAATTTAAATTGTTCAGTACCCTAAATAAAAGAATGAACTCTCACTTACTTTATATTTCATAAAATGACCAATGAGCATTGCTTTGTTTTATTTGAACTGGTTGGCTATTATGGTTATTACAGCAAATGTTAATGGTTATAGTTGATTGATATCTTAAGTACTAGATAAGGCTGTTTTATTCATATAATTCACTGATGAAATCTTATTTCCCACAAAAGGCTATAATATGTTTTATATCCAGCTAAATTTATATCTCATATGCACACGATTCTAAACTAAGTGCTGTTATTATCTACATAACTGCATATGTTGTGATTTTGTGCTGCTGCAAATGTTTCATTTGAGTGGTGCTGATCATTTGATACACATATATGTAATACATATCGAGTCACTATACATTGGGACTAAGACTGATGAGCTGATGTAATAAGAATGATATTTATTCCTCAAAAAAGGCAAGTGGAGTGTCTTTTGAAAATAAAAAGTATCTAATTATTTTCATCCTTTTTCCTATTAAGGTAATAGCTCTACTTACTTTGGTATGATATAGAGAGGTGTGTTCTGAAGTCTATCAAGAAGTTGTTAAGTAAAAGTAAAACTGATACTTCTAATATACTGAGAAATACCAAACCATATAGAAAATACACAAGTTCATTATACGATTACTAGACTTAATAAAATAGATACACAACTCATAAATATGAAGGGATAAGAATAAGCATACTTCAGTTCTTAATTAATCCAGTTTTGAGAGACACTCTCAATTTTGTCATAAACATCTTATTTTTAATATTGCTTACATAGATTTTTTATGCAGGTTTAATAGTTATTAGTGATAGGTATTATATGCTTAATAGTGATATAAATGTTTTATATTATATTGAAGTTTGCTTTTGAAAAAAGAGTCATATATCATGAGTGTGCTTTATATGCTAATATGTAATGATAGCTAATTTATTTCTAAAAGTACTAGCAATAGAATGAGATTGGGTTGTGCTAGGATAATGGTTTGGAGTGGTTTCATCAAGCCAGGAATATTTTATTCCATGTTGGGGATGTAAATATTTATTTAATTGGTATGCTAGCAGTTAGTCTAATAAACATGTCCATAACAAAAATTGTTAAAATTAGTTTTAGGTCCATGATTCCAAACTATAAATTAGTTTTCTCTGAGCTGTTTTCTTTTAAAGATGTCAGTATACAAATGTATCATTAAATGTTAATGGTCTTAATAATCCTATTAGAAGAGGTAGTTTAATCAAATATCTAAAAGTAAATAAAGCTTGCATTGATTTTACAAGAAACACTTTTGTTAACTAAGTATTTAGATAGATTGTTATTTAAAGACTATTCAATCCTTGTGGGCTTGCATTTTTGTTCTAAAAGGAGAGGCACTCTTATACTTTGGAAGAAGTCACCAGTTATGACTAAGGTGATTGATACCTATTCTGATAAGAATGGTATATTGGGGTTAGTAGTAGTAGAAATCAATAAAAAATATATATAAAAACAATTACAGATTATACAGTTAGCCAAGTATATTAGATTCCTGCTTCTACAATTAGCCTGCACTCTAAAATCATGTCTAATATGCACGACAGGATGAACAAAATCAGTAGAAACATCTATATATTCACAAAAAAATGCAGTTCATGCACTTAGGAACTGTTTTTATATAGGTAAGACAAACAGGTCCCTAATGGAGTGCATTAGAGAGCACCAGTGCAGCATTAATAGACAAGATTTGCATAATGCCTTAGCTAAACACTGGATAGAATTTGGGAATGAACATGTTTTTGGTTTTAGAGCAGTAGAAATGGTTACACACAGTGCCCGGGGTGGAGATCTGAAGAACTACACTGAGGGACGTGAGTTACATTGGATCATTAGTTTGCAGGCTGAGAAATACCCAGGCATTAATGGCAGGACATCTATTAAAGCCATATTAAAGGGATGAGCTCTTTTTAAATGAGTGAAATGTTTTATTGCTGTTTGCTTTTTATTGTCTGGTTTGAATTAATGATTTAATGAATCTCTCTATATATAAATGTATGTGCTTTTATTGTGAGTTATGGTGTGAAGCACAGTTGTCTATGTGAAAATGCTTACCTTTTGTTATAACAGTTTTAAATATATATTAAAGCAGTTTTTATATATATGTTTCTGGCTGTGGCTTGGTGTTCATCGCTTCTATTTGGAATAAAAAATAAATACTTTCTTAAAAATTTACAAGGAATTTAATTGGGAGAATATGTAACTTAAATACCTGGGAATTATAAAATCTAGTTGGAAAGATTTGGTATCAGTAAATTATAAGAAGTTAATTGATACAATACTAAAACTAATTCTAATAGGAATAAAATGTTTTTCACAATGGAAGACAGACTTATATTGATTAAAATGATACTTTTACTAAAAATGTTATTATATATACAGTCATTGATTTTACTTCCATCCAAAAAGTTTCTTAAACACTTAAATTATATTCTATTTACATTTTTCTGGTATCTTCAAAAAACAAGAATAACTTTTGAGTGGCATGTAAAAAGTTAGGAAGAAGGTGGCATTGGATTTCATAATATTGAATTATATGCTAAGTCTGCCATTATAAATATAGTTAGTCATTGGCTAAATTCTTCCTATATTCCAAATTGGAAACTTTTACATGAAAGAACTTTAGGTTCAAACAACAAACTTGAAATAAATACTAATTTACAATCTGGCTTCAGTAGACTATATTGAGGTCTAAAGGATTTTTGTATGAACACTAGAAATCATTTTATTTCTATTCCTTTTGCCATTTATATTATGAGTACATTAAGGAGCGTTATGAAAAATAATTATTTTGTCAAAGAATTGTTAGTTCTAATGTTTCCTCTAGCCTATACCAATAGATGTCTGGAATCATTTAATCCAAGTAATATACTTGATCTTAAAGAAAATGATTTCAAAATTTGGTATCAATTTCTACATAGTACTAAATTACATTCAGCTGACTACCTTTGGCCAGATACAATATAGGGAAAATAATTGGTCAAGTATACCAATCTGTAAGGAATTTATTAACAATAAAATAAAATTACCATTAAATATGAATACAAAACTCATCCCCAAACATTTGGATTTTTTCTTTAAAATTAATAGTGATGTGACCAAAAATAAACCCTATTTATCAATAATTTACAGGATTTTAAGAACTGAACTTATAGTCTTTGATTCATCATATTGGAATTATTCAACAAAATTAATGATTAATTTTTTTCTGATATAAACAAAAAAAATCTTTGAAATCTTTATATAATACTACTTCATCACTTTATTGCAGAATTTTTACTTGGAAGCACTTGTATAGAATCTCTTTAACTCCTCATAAAATTGCCTTAAGTCATAAAACAGAGAAAATAAAATGTTGGAGATGTGATGAGTTTCTTGAAGCAAATTGGCATCATATGATTATTGCATGTAAAGCGGTTGTTCTATTTTGGTTAGAGTTCAGAAACTTTGCTAAAGTGTTGTTGTCAGATAATTGTACTCTTACAGATTCCTTGATCTTATTTAATGCTATATTTCCAGATTCCATACCAAGAACACACATGGCTCTCCTTTGGTCCATTCTGACTATTGCCAGAAAAAATATTACAAAAAATTGGAAAGCAAAAGTATCCTCACTTTTACTGAATTTGCCTAGCTAAGACTGTATGTAACAAAGAATTGCAGACTGTTAACTGGAGAGCATCAAATATCAATCTTAGATATTTATCACAGCAAAAATTTAGAGATTTATTGGAAAAGTATTAATGGCTTTGTTTAATATAAATTTTTGTTATGAACCTTGTATATAGTTTTTTATTGTTACATATTGTTAAATGTTACATATTGATTTCATATTGTTTTAAAATTTAATAAAAAAGTTTTAAAAAATGTAATGGATCCCACCATACAATCTTAGAGCTGATGCAATGCAAGGGCACTGATTCCATAAAAGGAAGCATCCTATCTAAACTTATTAGGGAAAATGGATAAATGTATCTCATTGCTTCACTCAGAATAATTGTTTTCTTCATCCGCATAAAGGTTAATTTGAAATCTGCCATCAGCTTTCATTCAGACCCCTGTAGTACCAATGCATTTGATTGTTGCACTACCAGTATATGGTTCAGTTGTAGTGGTGGCAGTTATTGTGAATAAGTAATCCCTTATTCAAAGAAATTCTGTTCTGGTAAGTCCTCTGTAGTGCCCAATTAATCTTTGAATTTATGTAGTCTTTTCTTGTGAAGTACATTCCAAACTGTGATACTTCACCTTTGAAAATTTTTATTTTTTTCCCATCTATTCTAAGCATATACTCTTGCAACTGCTCTAGGACACTTTGCAGGTTATTTAGGTGTGTCATTTGTCATTAGTACCAACAGGAAACACATTCTGAGTGAATGTCTGCTAAAATTCTAAAGGCTATAATTGTGATAATCACATAGCCGGAAAGTAAATGTGTTAATGTGGGTAAATATATAATAAATCCAGTGTTGTAAAATCCTACTCTGAGATGCAGTGATCTCATAGTTAGTATATTTAAGTTTCAGGGGTATGGGAGGCACAACCCCCTGAAAAAGATATTAGCAGCAAGTTTTGGAAATTACTGTTTTTTTTTCTTGTAACCTCTCTTTTTTTCTTTTAAACCCTCTGAACATGAACAATCAGGACTCATACTTACAACAGGGGACCCATCTTGGTAGCAGTACTTATTACAGATTCAATGTAGATCTTGTTCAATTGCTTTTCCAAATGATGTGCACAAACAGCAATTCGATAGACTGCACATTATTCTAGACTGACCCTTAAGGTTTATTGTTAGGAATTTCATGGAGAACTTTTCTAGTTCCATTGAGTATGTGTCTGTGTTAAGTTAGTTTTTGTGACTCACTACCCCCCTCATAGAGATACACAAATCACAATGCAATTGGCAAGGAATACTTTTTAATCCATATCTCTCCTGCTGATAATAATGGTGAACTCTTCATAGATACAGACACTTTTTCCATTCCCACCCTTAAGTACTGACACTGTAGCTCATTTGCTGTACTGCATTTTAGACAAATATAACTGCATATAGTACTCCACTTTCCTGGGGGAACTCTGGACAATGTCTGATTTCAGGTGACTTCAAAAGAAAAAAGATGAAAAAAGGTAGCATCTTCCCATAATAAGGTGGCATCCTTACTATGAAGTGACTGTCACTGTTTTAGCTGACATCTGAAACCTTTTAATATTCTACTAGCTTAATTTAGTTTCCTTATTTGTTCCTTGCCATGTATTGATATCCCTCCTGTCTCACATGAATACATGCACAGCACTGACATTTTTGGCACATTATTTGCTATGTAATTCTTCAACAACATTTCTGATTTATTTGTTGATATTCATGTAAATAGTTTCTGATATTCTTGCATACAAATAAAGCAAAGCTGTTGCTGTATTCATCTCCATCTTAACTTTCCCTCAGGCCTTTCTTGGAATATTCAAAATAATTTTGTCACTAGTTTGGTTTGGTATTTATTAACCCAGGCACACAAGGCTTTAACTTTCATCTTCTATGTTGTATTCACTTCTATATGGCCTTATTTTGTTTCCCATATCCACCATTTTGTAGAGATTTTCTGAACCATACTTGAGCTGCCTCTGTCACACAAAGGGATCATTTCTGAATGGAACCAAGAAAACTTTGAATCAGCTAGCAATCCAGTTACCAGACTAACTACTGGGAAAGGGAGGACTGAGTGGCAAACATCATCTCATCCATGCTGGGGGAGGGATGCAGTTTGTTCCACAGTGCAAGTAACTCCTAGCAGTGGATAGCTAAGGTATATGGATCAGGATCACCTGATAGTCATATACAAGAACCTACCACACAAGACTCCACACAGTATTTCATATCAGTGCATACTTAGAAGCACGGATGCATCACTGGCCTGACATCTCAGCAATGATCATAGCTAATTTATGTCATGAGAAAATAGTAACAAAGGGAATAAAATTCCAAGTGAAGCATTGTGGATGTCACTGTACCAAGAGCTAACTTCTCTTGTCCCAAACAAGCTTTAAAATACAGATCACCATCTTCTTGGTCTACCCTTTCAAACAGAAATGGCCCTGGTCAAGGATAGTAACCTGGACACTTTGGCAAGGGAAGTTGAGGTTCTTAGAGATACTCAGATGGACAGGGTGGTGGTAGGGAAGAAAAATGCATAAGAGAAAAATAGCTTAATTTAACCTGTGATTTAAATCCTGCACCTATTTTGCCATTCTGTTTCACTTTATCACTTGGCACTTTCAAACACTTCCAGTGTAATACTTTGTGTTTTTTTTTGTTTAAACAAATACTCCACCTTCCCACCACCAGCACCACAGAGAAACATATTTGTTTGTTTGAAGAAAGTTAACAGACATTTTTAAAAGCATATCACACTAACATTCTACTCCATTTCTAATGTATTTTAGAAGCTATTTCCATTGAGGCTTCTACAGTCAATGCTTTATCAAGTGTCAACTTTTAATTTAAGAGCAATTTGTTCTTTGCATTTCCACACCATGCCCCAGACACAGATTTTCTCAATATATGCATCAGACCTTCATCAAACTGGTCATATTCCTCTATTGAAATAACTTGTGTCAGTTTCACTTCATAATCTTGAATTACTAAAATCCTGAATTTCAGTAACCCAAGACTATAAAGTCGAACCATTCACAATACCAAAATCCACAATCCCGAATCACACAATCACAAACATACATACACCATGCACTACATAACACACACACCATTCCACCCACAGCACATAAACCACACAACCCTACACTACATATAAGCAGGGGGGCAAGCCCACCTGCACCCCCCATGTGGGAGGCTGTGCCCCCACACACCCCCTACTTATATATACCAACTCCGAGGTCGCACATAACAGAAAAAAAAAACTCACACCACACCATCCTCCACTCGCTCGCACACAAATACACATCACACATACACAAACACCAACAAATCCAACACTCACACTCACACTTACACCTCCCTACCCTTACCCACACACAAAATGTACAAAAACACACTCAAACACTCACTCACCTGCAATCTCACTCACCATAACACTACATGCAACATACCGGAAATGCATAAGTGTGGATTCGAGATATTCAAATTCGCTCTTATGCACTTTTGGCATTCTGGTTTTCGCCTTCATGGTCTTGGGTTACTGAAATTCGGGATTTCAGTAATTCGAGATTATGAAGTGTAACCCTTGTGTCACATATTCCAGACTGATTTCTGGCTCAATGTAGTATCTTTATGGACCCAAAAATATACTGCAGTTTCCAGAGGTATGGTATGTAACTATTTTTGCAAGATTTCTGTTGTTTAAGTCTTGTATTTTGAGAATTTTTCTTTGCCTGTGATAAATGCCCCATGAGGATTGGTTAAATAGTGAGAGCAAGAGTAAATCCAATTCAGAGACATACCATAGCCACAATGTGAATTGCATTAGGGGCTCATTACCATGTCTCTGAATTGATCATTGCACAGTCAGTTCTGAACACAATGCTATTTTCCCTGCCAATCCATGCATTGGATTAGCCAATGCTCCTCTACATTCACTCAGACACAGAGACACAAACACACTGTCCTAGACATTCACATATACCCACGTCTACTCATCCACAAATAAACTCCTCCACATTTACTCTCACTCATGAAACCATCACCCATTTGCATGCACACTCCAGTACACACACTCAAACACACACACACACACACACACACACACACACACACACACACACACACACACACACACACACACACACACACAGACACACACACAGACTTTCAAACCTACAATCCCATATCTAGTACTCCAACCACCAGACACACACACACACACCTAGTTTCAGCATCTCCTAGAAACCTACAGTACTGTGACCATGCAGTCATATAGAGACACAGGCATACACACACACGCACACACACACACACACACACACACACACACACACACACACACACACACACACACACACATTCATTCAGCATCACTAATGTACCTACAGACCCAGACATGCCCATACGTATACGCACACTGACAAACAGCTCCCACCTGTATAGCTACCCTGGACTTACCTGCACAGTGAATACTCCCATAGGAGTGAATGGATGCCAGTCTTCAATATTTCTTCTTAGAAGAGAATTTTTCTTGGCTAAGTGATTCTTTGAATTGCCAATCTGAGCAACTTGTAGACCACAGACATTTTCAGAAACAGCACATAGATAATTAGCATTAGACACTCCTCTAGACTGTTGCATTAGTATACAACTTAACCTGTAGGACTTCTCTCCATGTTATGGTCCAGAAAAGGGAAACCTCAATCGCAGAGCAGTGTAATAATCACAAAGGGTTAGCATAATGCCCAAACCACCTGAGATAAGGCTTCTGCATTGTGCTAAGCCTATCTGAATCCAAGGGTAAGTGATTTTATATATATGCACACAAAAATCTGCACCATTATCCATGATTACATTTAATAATATGGAGTATGGAGACTCCTCTGGATGCAGTAAAACTATTAATAAGCCCAACATCCTCAGCAATTTTAAAATTGTGCATGTTTCATATGACATTAATTTTCCTTCCACTTTGTAGGTTCATAGGTTCTTAGCTGTTACTACACTAACAACCAGTGGGGCCTTTATAATGCTAGCAATGCAGCCCAAATGTATTATACTTGTTGTTGTGCTTTAGAGGTTATTTTAAGGAGTGTATGTTAGGTAGGGCATGCTTTAATGGCTGCCTGTGTCCATCACAGACATAGTTGTCAGGCCTGGGGTGAATTTCCATTGTCCATCCACTGGTCCAAGTTGTGCTTGAATGTGGCTAGGGAAGGACTCTACTTCACTAAGCCTATTCCAGAGAATGGAGATTCTCTGAGGTGCATACCATCCCTTCAACATGTCTTATTTAAGTTGCAAGCAAAGTTTAAATCCTTAGATCTAGTAGTTCTGGTGTTGTTTGTTTTGCAGACATATAAAAGGTCCATCAGAGCAGGATCCAGAGATCCCTTTATGCAAGGCAAAAATCACCTCTCAGCACTCTGTAGGAAACAGAGTATAGAGACAGAGCTTTGAGATGATTTGTAGAGAATTAGTGTTTATGTTCTCTATTCTTTTTGTGAGAAACCTCTGTGGACATTCCAGTTGGTGCATGTGCTTGGTCATGTACATACTGAAGGGGACATTATACTCAATAATGGGTATGATCAGGGCTGAGTACAGTGGCACAATGAATTATTGGACCTAGATGCCATGTCTTTACTTATAAGTTGAGTGACTCAATATGATTTTCCTACTACCTTAGACTCACATTGTTCAAAAGGCAAGTTACTATCTACATGAGTTCCCAGATCCCTACTATGCCTACTTTTAGGGATACTTTTTCAATGAGATAGTTTCTATGGGTGACCACCAACTTTACAAAAGGTATTATTATGCATTTCTTGACATCAAGCATTAAGCCATGGCTTTGGAACTTTCCATTGTCATGTAAGATGTTAGTATCTTATGGAGTTTCTATGATTGCTGCTAGCTTGCAAGCATCTTCAAACTTGGTAAACCAGAGGCTTTTGACATTGGCCGTAACTTCTGAAAAATAGATGCCAAGGAGGAGTAGTCTCATCACAGAGCCCTAGGAGACTCCACTGGACACCAGCCTCTTTATTGCGATGAACACTCTTATCTTAATCTTTTTGGTCCTAACTATGAATCAATTGGCTGTCCAGTGGGTTACATAGGGGTTTATGTCTAATTCCATGAGTTTGTTTACAATGCCCAAGTGAGGTATTGTATCAAATGCCTTAGCTAGATCAAGGTGGATGGTATGAACCATTTTGCCCTCATCCATTGCCTTGTTTATCTTCTCAAATGCATCCACCAGGTTCAGAAGGCATGACCTGCCTTTGACAAAACCAAGCTGGATTATGTCCAGTGTCTGAAGGCTTGCTATGTCATTGTTAATCATTTTCATGATAATTCTTTCCATGGTTTTGCATATGAGACTAGTCAGACTAGTCAGGCATTCTTCACCTTAGAGAACCTGTCTAAGACCTGCTCCCTAATGATAGCTGGAGGGGGTATGTTAGGTGTCATTTCCTGAGGATGTGGCTAGGAGTGAGAGGTGGGTAAATTTGGAGCTAAATTTATCAGACAGAAGATTTGCTATATCTCTTGGTTCCATGAATGTGGGTCCATTTACTAACAGTTCAGCACACTGTTGTATACTGGGTTTGAGGTTTCAGACATAGCTAAAGAAGACATTATGGTTGTCTTGGCCAAGGACACTATCTATACCTCAAAATTTGCTTTGTTTGACTTAGTTAATCCTCTTAGTTGTCTATTCAGTTTGGTATGAGAGTTTTTATCTTTTTTGGAGTTACACTTCCTAATTTTAGCAATTACTTTTTTTTTTTCTATTTTATACAACCTGTTTAATTTTTTTATTCCGCCAGTCTGGTTTGTTTTTTAGTTAGTTTTGGGCTTATAACTGGAAGCCACAGCAGCCTCTATAAACTCACTGATATGGTTGTACAGAGCTTCTGTGAATAATTCCACATAGCCTGTGTCTGGAGAGGTTTGAAATTTTGACAGGTTATAACTGAATAAAAGGCAGTTTGGATTGGAGTAGTTTCTGTTACAAGGTTTACTGGGGTTACAGAACTGATTCTTATTTTGAAGGAGACAGCCTTATGGTCTGACCTTACCAGAGAAGATATGACATGGGGGTGGTGGCAGCATTCTCCCATATTTGTGAGTACCAGGTACAATATATTTGCACCTCTAGTAGGTGTATGCACTAACTCAACAACTTGTCCAGTGTGTTTGTGTTTACAAAGTGTAGGAATCCCTACTCCTGCAAATTTGGGGTCATGTCAGATTCCCATTTTATAGAGGAATAATTAAAGTTCCCCATGGGTATGGTATCTGGTTGAATGTTAAGTATCTTCAGTAGGTCTAAATATGAGATATGGGTTTCATGAGACAAAGAGGGTGACCTATAGCTTACTAGGATATGGTATAGGACTTTGTCTGTGGTAATCTGGAAGTGGAGGAACTCCAGTGCATCATCCTGTTAAACCAACCTACAGGTATGCTAGTTAGTGATGTAGATGAGAGACCTCCACCTTTAGTCCCTGCCTGTGCAGTTGCTAGTCTAAATGAGTGGAAGGCACTGAAGCCTCTGTAGCTTTAAATCATACCTCGGTAACTGCACAGCTGTTCGCAGTGTCTGGGGTGAGGAGAGCTTGGAGGAAGTGGAGCTTTTTCTTAAGATTCCTGGAATTCAACAGTAACAATTTAGATTTCCTTTGGTAGATTTTGCTGTGTTGGAAGGTTTGCCAATGTGGTATTGCCTAAAAAAAACTCTATATGGGAACACAGTGTTTTAGCCAATATTTGAAAGCCTAGAGGGGAAAAGAACAGACCATCCTTGGGGAAGCAGTGTGGTTTGTTAACCATGATCTCTCTCACACTGAAAAAAAACATTGTAGCCTCCTTGAATGGGAGCAAAAACTTAGCCAATTATTAAAGTTAATCATCTTCTGTTTGTATTGTGGCATCATCCTTGGTAAAGGTAGAATGCTGTTCAATGCTGGGCACATACTAGCCTGTGACACATAGTCCAAGAGCTCCATAATGTCTCTCTTCATATATTCTAAGGAGGTTAAGTCTCAGGTTATTTACACCTACATGGACTATAACTGAATCCTACTGGTACTTATGGTGAGTGCTTTGAGTGCATGCTTGACTCATTATAAGTAGTTCTATGTGTGGGGTGCATATTATTTGCGCTGGGTGTAGCATATGTGTGTCTCATAACTAGATTGTTATTATGAGTGTTTGCATGAAGAGTTTTGCCTCCAGAGACATTATCTATATACATCTCTTGCATACTATATTTTTTTCTTTGAGGATCAAATTGTTTTCAGTGAACATTAGACACTTGTTACATATTTTCAGTACTCCCATATCCACCAAACTGGCTGCTGAGAAATTAAGAAAGTGCATATCTATGATGTAAAGTCCTTTACTGGATGGATTACTAGGGTGCATTGCCCAGTGAGTTGACTGAGGGTGCTTTTTGGGATAGAGACTAGACTAGGCTGTATAATACTAAATTCAAGGTACAACAATCCTCAACATGTAAACTATCTGCTATATGCAACTCAATGAGCAAAGTAGTTTCTCTACACTCTCCAAGTTACTGTTATAGTTTCAGAGGTGTTTTTTAGGAAAAATTTGGTTTCTAACTGTCTGCATCTATACAGGGCACTAGTACCAAATGCTGCACAATGGACAGCGTGTGAGCAAATGTACCAAATTTGCATAGGCACTTGAAACACCAGCAACTGACTTTTAAGCCCTCTGCCCAATAAAGCAAATACATTTACAGCTTTTTTGTGTATTTCCAAACTCAGATAGACTAGGTGACCACTTACTGCTACTAGATGGAATATTCCAGCCCTCTTAATGTAAAAACACCAAAAAGATTGCTTGAGCGTATAATGCTACCAAAAAACTATTTTAAACAAACTACCTAGGCAATTCAATTTCAAGTATTAGGGCATTTTAAAATGATTTAAAGGCAAAATCAACAAAAAAGATTGAAAATAAAGCAGTAGCTCTCTAAACAGTTAACTCAAGTGCAAAACAATAAAATAGCTCTATTATTTGATAAGGATGGAACAGGATTAATTCAGGACCATCTCAGAGTGTGGCCAGGGTGACAGGCAGATGGACACACAGGTAAAATGAGTAAGAGACAATCTGTAGTACAGGCGGTTTACTCAAGTACAATACTGGTTTGTTGGGCAGGCATACAGTAAATGCATATTTCTCTTCGATAAACCTCATTAAGTACAACTTGTCTGCTGCTCCTATTGCATCCACAACAGTATATAAGCACATTTTCAAGCAGTGACGTACTAAAGTTGTATTTTTTTGACCAGTAATCCCTTTTTATTTGGTTAATCAGCCACATATAATTTGAAGCATTTATATATAAAGCTGCCTGTACTGATATTGCGAAATTAATTATATCTGTTTTTTATATACTTCCATAATTCAAAAAAAACCTACTGTTTCCACTTATTTTAAGAACTTGACTACAAATTTCCCCTCTTAATGAATTTAATATTTACTGCCATTGAGCTGATCACCATGTCTATTAAATATGAAAATCTTTTCATGTTGCTTCTTTTTAATGTATTAGATTAAAAATCACTGTGTTAGATGCGTTATTCAATCATTAAAAAATACTCTATGACATCTAATTTTCATGGCAATTTTCATAATTATAGCCTTGGAATGATTTGTGCACACTGTTATCTGAAAATCATGCGCTGCAATCTTTATTGTCAGTTATTTCTTGACCTGGATCATATTACAGTGGTTATCTTATAGATAATTTTCAAAAGCTTAATAAATACCTGTCATTTTCTTTTCATCTTTTATTAGAAGTTTACTTATACAGCCACCTAATCTGTCACGTTGGTCAGTTTATTTTTCACCCTTTTCAGTTGAAGTCAGTTGTGTTCTGCAATCAGAGATTGTCCACTTACATGAGACAGCCTTGCCAACATTTTTATTTCGCAGCACAAAATTGCCTTATAAACACTGAAATAATATTAAGAGTCAGAAGTTTTGTTCTTATGTTTTGCCAACATACAAGTACAATGAAATGACACTTCCAGCCTGGAATATATCCACGTGTGCACATTTTTTTATGCCTACACAACAGTCTCACCAATGTATTTTTCAAAAGCTGGGATGATGGCATAATAGTTAAGGTCTTTACCTTGCAGACATAAGGTGCAAGGTTTGATTCTCACATGGGGTATTTGGCTAAGCTTACAATAAGCCACAAGGGCAGTTAGCCTAGTACAAACCTAAGAAAAAGCATATAATTTTCTCAAAATTTACAATCATTCTCACTATTTACTTATTCAGAGGAAAATGTCTGTGACAAAAATTATTGCACTTCAACTTTAGGAACTTATTGTAAAGTTGTTAAAAATGCAGGTAAATCCTATACATTTCAGGTATATTTTCTGGAAACTTATAACCATTTTTTTCTGAGCTCATCATGCATCAGATGGAGACCTGCTGATATAAATATCTTCTGGAAGGATTATGAAGAGTGCACACTTGAACATTCCCCCAGTATTTCTTCTTAAACTAAATGGTATCTTTAGTGATCCATGATGGCGGAGAAGATAAGGTTGATCTTACTAGATGTTCATTGGATATGCCTCCTTCATCTATAGACTTAATATACCCTATTGCCTGACCTTCTTCAACATGCTTGAGTTAGGTGCTTATACATTGCTTGGGCATTCCTGGTATTCTTAAAGATAATAATTTATCAACAGTGAGCATGTAGCTTCCCATTGTTTGGGCTTTCAGCATAAATATGAACCTAGGTGGTTTCACTGGTATATGTAAAACAGGCTTGAATATATTCTGTTGTCTATTGGATCCCAAATGCTGTATGAATCCTTGGAATGATATTACACTTACACTGTTCTCTGACTCTTTTTTTAGAATAACTTGGCTTAGATTATTTCTCTAGTATGCTAGTTTGCTCTATTGCAACATTATTTTTTTTTTATCTCAAGTAATATGTGGTGTAACATCTGTAGTATGAAAAATGTGTTTTGGGCCTCTTACGGCATGGCAAATGACCTGTGTCAAGTTCTCACAGATATGTAGTTATAACATGTCAAAGGAAAAAACTTCAAAGACCAATTCACGTAAGGCTCAAGCAAGGCACCCTTTATTAACTTGCAGCAAGGAGACAAAGCATGCAGGCAGAATGATTTGTCTGAACATTAATGATTAGTATGGTATTTTTATACAGTTCTTTCCATGTCACACAGAAAATGTTACTATTCTATTGACGTAGTTAGACACAGCTTTCTGTTTTGTTCTACAGAAAATGTTACTGGACTAATTGCTGACTAGTTGAGAATAACTGCTGATTTGCTAAATATTTGAGAAAAACAACCTGGCCTTGGGGCTTATTTTAGCCCACCACAAACTTTCTATTCTTCAATTGTGCAGTTCTAATATATGTGTTACATTTTGCCTAGATTCAAGGTACATTTCTAGCTTAGGTACAAGTAATGCTGACTACGGTTTATACTTTCAAGCATCCTTTGTTTTCATTATCAATAGCTTCTAGCAGCTGTGTACTTTCTCATGGCATAAGCAGAAAATCAATAACTCTTTGTTAAGTCTCATGACACTAGTAGAAATTAAACACTTCTTATTATTTTCATGACATTAGCAGAAATCAAATGCTCCCTGTTATGTTTCTAATAGCTGTGCAGATTCATGCAGTCTGAACAGAATACATGTATTAACCCTTTTAAACTTTGAATGCACTAAGCATGCATATTACTAATACATATTTTTCTAACATTTTCCCCCTTTTAATACTTTTATTCTACTTTCAAAATAAGCATAAACAGTTTTTTTCTTCCCCCAACCTCTTCCTACTCAGTATTTGCAGTTAAGAGAGTCATTCAGTTTAAACTTATGAAAGCATTTTCAATTTTTTAGCAATTCTTCAAGTTCAGTACCTTGGTATAAGGTTTCTGAAACTGACATGTCTATAAAGTCTTTAATCAGTCTTTTCATGCAGGGGATGCAGCAGCACACACATACCACCAGCAGGATCATTCCTACACAGATGGCAATCAGGATGTTCATTAGGATGCTGCCGCACCCACCAAACAATCTCTGGAAAAAGTCCGTCAATGGATTTGGTCCTGGCTTGGTCGTAGCCGACACTTGCTGAATTACCTCAAGGTGATTGTCTATCTCATGTTTGTGGTCAGAAATATACGAACAGCACTCCTCCTGGATTAAAGTGCAAGTACCTCCTCTCGCCGCTAGGGTGAAGTCAAGAGCCATGCGGTTTTGAAGCACTACAGTTCTCATGGCAGTCAGTTCATCAGTCACCAATTCTAGAGCAGAAAAGGTTGCATTGCTCATTATTTCAAGAAGTTTAGACAGTTTTTCAGTTCCCAGATTGATTTTGTTGCTCCATATGCTGGCAGTACACCTGCCCACGAGATGATGGTATCACCCAAGTCCATATGTGACAGTCCATTTTTCCCTAAGCTCACAGCATGATGGTTTTTCCAGCCTGCATTGATTTGCCCCACTGGGTTGACAGGCTTCTTGATTTCTTGTCAAATATTCTGAAATTTCCCCTGAGGTAAAACTGCTGTGTGGTGTATGGCAGGAACCAGGTACCCCAAATAACAACTGCCGGACCAATTCTCAGGTAACCACTTATATGCTTTCCTACCACATACAAAGTAGCAATCTTCTGCTTTGGTAGTAACTTTACTATGTCCTGGCTCTCGATGAAACATTTTTTTTGTCGACTATAATCAGTTGTTTATAGAGGTCAGCATTATGTTTTACTTCATAAGTTGTTCTATGCATCAGTTCAAAAAATGAATCATAGCTTATGTTGCAATAGGAACCTGTGTTATCAGTTTTATTGTAGCATCTATAGGGAACAGTCACATTGCAATTGCTCCAACCCACCCGAACTGTATAATTTTTATAAAAACACACAGTGCCCGTCTGTCGAACAGACAAGTGCAATGCTACTTTATCTTGTGATGTGACATCTGATGTATCATAGACTAAGTTTTCCCAGGTCTTGTTGGCTCTTAGGGGGACTGAAGTTAACAATAACCACCGTATGCTGTTGGCAAAACTGTGCAAATCCAGCAATTTGAAACATTGAAGGTCTCAGCATACACATATTTGATTGCCTGGTGAATGTTGAAGTTTGGGTGCCACTCTACGTGCAACTCTCCACGCTTATTCAGTCCAGTTTGTGTGGCTGGGAAAAGGAATGGCCACAACAAAAAGATTATTGTCACTAGTACAGTCAACAGGATGATTATGCAATACTTCTGAGGAAATGGTTGTTCTGCATTCCTGTTTTCTCCAACTCTTCCGAATAGGTGTATTTGGAATTTTCTGGATTCCATCATTTTTGCTTTTGACATGTGATCTTACTCTCTGCCCTAATAGGACCTTCAGCAGCAATGGTTTCTTCACTGGGGTCAAGACGGATCAGTCCTATTGATCTGACCCCCTTTGTAGCCAGACTTTGTGCTGAGGGCCCCGATGGAGTGGTCAGAATTTTGTCCAGTTCAAAGTTTTTAACAAGTTTGCAGTGCATCAGGTGGATCCACAAAGCTCGCTCTGCTATCTTGACTGCAGTGGGTGTCAAAAGAAGCACCTGGTATGGACATTCCCACCTTGGTGATGACCAATTCTTCTTTTTTACAACTCTTATCCACACCCAGTCCCCGGGTGTCACTGCCACCTCTGATGTCTCAGTTTGCTTTCTATCTGAAACAGAATTTGACTGCAACAGATGTTTAGAATTCATGACTTTCTTCATATATTCAGCTAGTGTAAAATCAGATTCCTGGTCTGAGGACATGAGAAGTTTCCATTGGGGTGTATAATAAGCACTTCCAAATAGTTTTTCAAAAGGAGTCAATCCTTTTGCAGTCGGAACAGTTCTCATGCTCAACAGCACCAGGGGCAAACAATACAACCCATTCTTTCCTGTCTCAGCTATTAACTTTCTCAATTTGTTTTTTAATATACCATTATGCCTTTCAACTAGCCCTGCAGATTGCGGATGGTATGCACAATGATTTTTAAAGAAATACCAAAATGCTTACTTAACTGCTGGATGGTTTGGTTTACAAAGTGTGTACCATTGTCACTGTACATCCTTTCCAGAATGCCGAATCTAGGGATGATTTCTTTGACAAGTACTTTTGCCACCGTGGCTGCATCTGGATTTTTGGTTGAAAAAACTTCCACCCATCTGGAAAACATATCTACAATGACAAGACAATACTTCTTATTTTCACATTTGTTCAGTTCTATGAAATCCATACAGATAGTGTGAAACAGATATGGTGGTGTAGGGAAACTCCCTTGCTTGGGCTTTAACGCCCTTTGTGCATGATGTTTGTTGCAAATTTGGCACATCAAACAACATTTTTTAGAGTAGTTTGTAAATACGTACATTGTGAACACCTGGTTCACCAGCTGTACCATCCCCCCTGTTGAGATATGTCACTGCCCATGGCTCAACAAAGCTGCATATCTAAACAAATTAGATGGTAGTATCAGTTTCCCTTCTTTAGAGATGTACAGCCCCTTTTCGAGAATTGCTCCTTGTTTTACCCATCTTTGTTTTTCAGCTTGCATAGTGAGTGTCTGCATTGTGTTTAACATTTCTAAATCTAAGGTTTCAGAGGGTTGTAATTCCTCATCTAAAAGAAATACTTCAGAAGTTGCTTGTTTTGCAGCTGTATCAGCTCTTGCATTACCTTTTGAAATTTTATCTTGTTGCTTGGTATGAGCTGTGCATTTACAAATAGCTACTTTCTGAGGTAACTGAATAGATTCTAAAAGATCTAAAATAAACTGTGCATGATTTATAGGTTTGCCAGTAGATGTTATCATTCCTCGGTTTTTCCACTGTTGCGCAAAAACATGTACAGTAGAAAAAGCGTACTGGCTGTCAGTAAAAATGTTTACACATTTACCCTTTGCTAAGATACATGCCCATGTCAAGGCAATCAATTCTACTGCCTGTGCAGATAAGTTATGTGGTAAAGGTTTTGCTTCTATAATCTCAGTGTCAGAAACTACTGCATATCCTACTAGGTTCTGTCCTGCAGGACCCCTTTTGCATGAACCATCCACATAGTATGTCACCTCGGCATCATCCAAGGGGACATCCGTGAGATCTTTTCTAGGTAGTGTCTTTTGCTCAATTACCTGCAGGCAGCAGTGTGGTGTGCCATCTGCAGGAGTTGGGAGCAAGGTAGAAGGGTTCAAAGTCATGCATCGTTCAATTGTCATATGAGGCTGACTCAACAATATGGTCATACAGGAAAGATGCCTAGCAGGGGAAAGATATGCTACCTTCTCTTGCAGTAAAATAATTGTGACTGCACGAGGCACTGTCAAAGTGAGAGGGTGGAATAAAACTACTGAAGCTTAAGCCTGTATTGCCATTGCAGCTATAACTACTGCTTGTACACAGTGGGGTAAGGGCCGTGCCACTGGGTATAGTTGTGATGAATAGTAAGCAATGGGGCATTGCTTGTCTCCATGCTGTTGTGTTAACACTGATGTCATATAACCTTGCTTACAATCTACAGTTTGGAAAAAACATTTATGGTAGTTTGGTAATCCCAGAACTAATGAGGACGCTAGTAACTGTTTCAGTTTGCAGAAAGCATATTCTGCCTCTGGTGTCCATTGTAACAAATCCTGTGCTGCTATAGGCTTTTTATATATTAGGTCAGTCAGAGGTGCAGATTCTAAGGCATAGTTTGGAATCCAGCTCCGGCAAAAATTAGTTGTACACAGGAAGGACATCATTTCTTTCTTGGTAGTGGGTTTTGGTGCTTGCAAAATTGCTACTTTTCTGTCCTCATCTAATGTTCTACCTTCCTTGGATATTACATATCCCAGGTATTTGACTTGTTTTTTCCAAAGCTGCAGTTTACTTTTATGTACCTTATGTCCTTCAGTGGCTAAGAATCATAATAGCACTATAGTATCTTCTCTACAATTTTGCTGGGTGGGGGCTGCCAGCAAGATGTCGTCAACACAATGTAAAATCTGACTGCCTCTTGGTGGGGTGAATCCCGCCAAGTTGCTTGCCATTTCTTGTGAGAATATTGTTGGACTTTCACAATATCCCTGTGGTAGTCGCGTATATGTATACCTTTCCCCTGAAATGTGAATGCAAACCAATACTGGCTATCAGGGTGTATCGGTATCGAAAAGAACACATTGCTGATGTCTACCACAGAAAAATACTTCTGTTGAGGTTTTAAATCATTCAACATGGTGTGTGGGTCTGGCACCGTAGGTGCCCTTGGTATTACTGCATCATTTACAGCTTGTAAATCTCAGTCCATACACCATTCTCCATTTGTTTTTTAACAGGAAATAAGCGTGTGTTACATGGTGAATCGGGAGATTCTACTAGTATCCCTCCTTTAAGTAAGGCTGCTGTAATAGGCTTTATCCCTGCCTCTGCATCTTTTCTTAAGGGATACTGTCTTTTCTGTGGTTTAAATGCTGACTTTGGCATGATAGTAACTGTTCCCGCTGTATGAATAAGTCCTACATCTGACTTTCCTATTGACCAGAGAGTTTCTGGTATATTCTGTAAGGCATTCTCTTTCTCCTTTAATAGGAGTGCTAATCAGCTGTCCTTGCTAGACTGCAAGTGTACGGCTGGGTGGGTCTGAGTTATCCAATTCAACTTCTGTATTTGTATTCCCTGTTCTGACAGTTCTAATTTTGTCTGTTTCTCCCATCTCGTGACTTTTTCTCCTAGGTCTGCCCATTCTATATTTTTGTTCTTGGTTACGCTAACATGTGGTAATTGATTAGATTTATAAAGTGCAAAGAACTCCTGGGGCAATGAACAGCTGGCTACACTGTTCCCTTCTGTGTCCCAGTACAGGTTACATAATATCAATCTGTTTGCATGATTTTTACACAATTCTTGCTCATATTCCTTATCAGGTCCTGGTGTGTTACAATAATACAGGGTACAGTGCAACAGGTGTTGCTTATCAATGTCAAGGGAGGAGAACTTGCTGATGGTTACATTCATTAATTCTTCGGTCACAGTCCCTGGACCAGTTGTAACCAAGTCCTGGCTGTACCAATAAAACATTTCACCCTCCAATTGCACTGCAAAGGTATCAATTTGTCGCTGTGCTTCCATACCCTGTATGGTTGGGACAACTGCTATACCAAATAGTTACATGAGGTCTCTGCCCAAGAGGTTTACTGGGCATTTTGCAGAAACAACAATTTTGCTTTTCTGAGTCAATCCTTAAACTGGATCAGTTATTGCAATGTTAAGGGAGAGGGGCTCCCGATACAGCTGTCCATTAGCTGCTTTTACCAGTATGTAATCAGGTGACTCCGTGTTTTCTGGCAGTTTGGAGGGATGTATCAGGGTTCGTGATGCCCCTGAGTCACACAAGAAATTTACTTCTCTCCCTTCTACCAAGAGTGTAACTTCTGGTTTTGTGTCTGCTAAATAGAGCTCCAAGCTCAATAAAGCTAGGTCTAATATTTCATTTTCTTCACTGTCACTAACTTCTTGCACTTCCTCTATCCCTTCTGTCACATCCTCTACTCCCTCTATCACATTCTCATTTGTCCTTTCTTCACTATCCCCTTCTAGTGATTCCTGACTACCATATAGTCAGTCCTCACCCGCCTTGTCTTCCATGGTTGCCTTCTTGTTTTTCCTGCAATCCTTTGAAAAGTGTCCCTTTTTACCGCATTTAAAACATTCACCCCTTTTCTTTCGCCCTTCAAAGTCCTCTGATCATTGATCAGATTGTTTGTTTCCCTGTGCATTTTTCTTGCCCTTTTTCCCGGACTGTACTACATAAACTTCTGCTCCATCTTCTACAGAAAATACTTGAGCTTTCTTTTTCTTTTTGCTATTAAAATGCCTTTTGGCATGCCTAGCATATTCAAGTAATGACTGTAACCTGCTCGTACGATGGTCTACCATGTGTTTTGTAATAAAACTGCTTATAGGTGCAATACTGCCCTTTAAAAATGCATTCTTTAACTGCTGTTCATATGGGGAATCTTGTGTTTGATATTCCGGAACCTGCATTCCACAATGGTTATTAAAACATTCTAATAGTCTGGCATAATACCAGTCAATAGTTTCATCTTCTTGTTGGATGCATTGATTAATGCAAGTCCAGTCTGCCCTAGGCTTCCATTTTTCAGAGATGCGGTCTGTAAGACCTTTTACTCTGTTGTCTAATTCTGCGCTGCTATGTGGGAGGGGTCTTTGTGCAGCATCACGGGGATTCCAGTTGCCACTAATCATGTTCCAATCTGGCCCCACAATTTGTCTAACTACTTTTTCTACCTCTTCTCCATTTAGGTTATAACTCAGCCTCATTCCTTGTAAATCTTCTGAGAATTTTCTAAAATTAACTTTTGGATGGGGAATTCCCTCAGTGGCTTTCCGGATATCCTCCGGAGTCCAAGGTCTATACACTAAAATAGTTGGGTCCTGATTATCTTGTCCTGTCTGAGGATTGGGTACTTCTATAAGTGGGCATATTTCTTCTTCACTCATAGATCATGAATTCTTAACCATTTGATATAACTCGATGCCTTCATTTGAGTTACCTGTCCTTGTTCGAGACCTGATCCCGATGGGATCTCTAATATACAGTTTTATTTTCATAATGCCTCTTTCTTCAGTGACCACAGGATATCGTGGGGGTGGACTAACCTGTTCACTTGCTTCATATTCTGGTAAGGGAGGCGGAGGTGCTGGTGCTATTACTAAGTTATTGTCCTCCTTGTCTAAAAACATTGCTTTTGAATTTTTGTTCTTTTGCTCCCTATGGTTTACTTCCTCAATCCACCTGTGTGCCTGAGGAATTCCTAATTTACGTTGCTTTTTTACCCAACCTTTGGAATCAGTTTTGAGCTGTTTGACAAGTTTGATAAGTGAGGATTTTTCTAATTTTCCGTCAAATTCATATTTATTAACCCATTCTGAATAATATTTAATATTGTCGGTGCGCTGCAACTGCATGTATTTTGCGTCTTCTGTTAACGTTGGATTTTGGGGTCTTTTTGTGCTATTATTACCCATTTTGTTCTACCCTTTTATCGTTATGTAACTTCTCTTATTTTTAACGTGGTACCACGGATTTTGTTATAGTCTCTTCAGAATGACTGCCTACTTATTCTGTTTCTCCTGATCTATGACAAGACAGTAATCTTTTCTGTCCCTGACTTGTAAGCAAAAATACAGTCTTGACAGAAACAATACAAATCTGGTCCCTGATCTAAAACAGAAAACAGGAAAAAGTAGATTCACCTTTCCTGAGCCTACGTGATTGATCACCTGATTCGCGGAGACCCTTCCTTCAGTCGCAGATCAGAAAGTGGCTGGCCTCTTTTGAACGACAATTCAGTCAGAGGGCTTTTCAAATAAGAAGAACCGATTTGGTTTCTTCCCCGTACAGTTTCAACTACCTGGCCCGTCTGATCTGAGGTGAAGAGAGGGTTCCGGTCCGAAGGACCAATCTGTCAAAGGAAAAAACTTCAAAGACCAATTCACGTAAGGTTCAAGCAAGGCACCCTTTATTAACTTGCAGCAAGGAGACAAAGCATGCAGGCAGAATGATTTGTCTGAACATTAATGATTAGTATGGTACTTTTATACAGTTCTTTCCATGTCACACAGAAAATGTTACTATTCTATTGACGTAGTTAGACACAGCTTTCTGTATTGTTCTACAGAAAATGTTACTGGACTAATTGCTGACTAGTTGAGAATAACTGCTGATTTGCTAAATATTTGAGAAAAACAACCTGGCCTTGGGGCTTATTTTAGCCCACCACAAACTTTCTATTCTTCAGTTGTGCAGTTCTAATATATGTGTTACATTTTGCCTAGATTCAAGGTACATTTCTAGCTTAGGTACAAGTAATGCTGACTACGGTTTATACTTTCAAGCATCCTTTGTTTTCATTATCAATAGCTTCTAGCAGCTGTGTACTTTCTCATGGCATAAGCAGAAAATCAATAACTCTTTGTTAAGTGTCATGACACTAGTAGAAATTAAACACTTCTTATTATTTTCATGACATTAGCAGAAATCAAATGCTCCCTGTTACGTTTCTAATAGCTGTGCAGATTCATGCAGTGTGAACAGAATAAATGAATTAACCCTTTTAAACTTCGAATGCACTAAACATGCATATTACTAATACATATTTTTCTAACATAAAATCATTGTATTAGCTAGCTAATGGGGTACTAATTGTCTATCTGTATTTATAAAAAGATGTCACCGGCAAACAGCACACCAGGAAGTTAGATCCTCGTTTGGAGGTTCAAAAAGGGGTATGTAGTAGTTTAACTGAAAGATCCTGGAGACATGGAGTGTGACAGTCCAGCCAGGGTTTAGTCACCTTCAATACAGGGCTGAAGTTACTGTCTAGCAAAGCCTACACCCTGGAAGCTTCTGTGAATGATCTATTTGTCATGTCAAAAATCACTACAGGGATCAAGGATGACGTGACTGAAAAGTCTGAAGTAAGAAATAGTGTAAGACAAAAGTTTTCACAGTGACTTACAAAAGTGTTAACACAGAAACAGAGCGGGCAAAGACAGAAAGAAAAGGGGACATATCTGAGAATAATGCAAATACTAAAAGTGGGATAGATAGGAACATGCAGAGTTCTGAATCCATTTCTGTTAGTGTTAAGCAGAAAACTTATGTAAAGGTATGCTCTAAGCAACAGCTACCTGTAAGTAAGGAAGGAACGATCACTGAATATAAATTTTGTTCTGAGATACCCTTGCCAATAGTAAGTCAACATACTGAAGGAAAAGAAAGTGAGAGAATAGTGCTCACTCACACTATAACAGAGGGACAACAAGTTAAATAAAAAGTTAGCACTGGAAGGGTGGTATGAGCATCAGTGAAAGCAAAGCAGAAGTTGATTTTGTACAGAAATATACTTGTAGTGGAAGTTTTAAAAGATAATCTCTTTTGCAGAGTAAGTAAATACAAAAAAAGATATTCTTCACCAGCTATTAGTTCCAAAACCTTATAGTATATTAGTATAATGAAGCTAGCCCAAAGTAACTTGTTAGGAGGTTACCAGAGAATTGGAAAAATGTGGCACGATTACTGGTCAGATGTTATTAATCATGAATAATGAAAGACAAATTGTACTCTGTCCTGCATTTAAGAGGCAATTGATTCCAATCAAGACATCGCAACTGTGCAGGATTTTGCAGAATGTCCAGATTTTTGCCTCATCTTTTTGGTCTGCTCCACGTAAAATTAGTTTTTATTTATTTTTTTTCTGGCAAATCACTGAGGATTGCATTCGCTAAATAATGACACACACAGTTGAGTTTCAAATTTTCTATCTTTCAGAAAATGAATGCTAAGACAAATCATGTTATGCTAGCAACTTTCTAAGTTTATAACAGGAATATTTTAAATGTGTTCCTATTTTTGGGCATTTGTTCCACTATTATTTTAGACAGTGCCCAGATTTCTTGAGCAAAGAGGTTGAATGGTATGATCCCTATTACTGTTATAGTAGTACCATTGATTGTGTTGCCATGGACATTATGGGGTAACTAATAAGATGTAGCAATGGATATTGGTACATACTAGTAATCACAGTCTGCTGTACAAAATTTCATGAAACAGTGACATAACACTAAGCTATGGATGTTGCTAGAGAGCTGGTATTGTTATTTTCTAGAGTGGGTATCCCTAAAGATATACTCACTAAGCAAGGCACTCACATTATGTAAAGACTATGCAGGGATTTAAAGCCAAACAGCTGAATCATTAGTATACTATCCACAGACTGTTGGACTAATGGACAGTTTCAAGAAAACATTGAAATGCATGCTATGAAAAAGTTACTGGCACAAATGATAAAAGCTTGGGGTAGTTGTTACCCTAATTATTGTTGGCAATCAGTGAGGTGCCCCAAGCTTCATCTGAGTTCATCCTGTTTGAACTTCTGTACAGTAGGCATCCCAAACGATTGTTTTATATTGCAAAATATACTTGGGGGAAAATACCATTCAAATCTGTAACAAAATATGTCTGTTGGATTAACTAAAACTGATGATCCTCTTACTAAAGGACAATATTAAGCCCAGGAGTTACAACACTGACTTTATAATAAAGGTGACAGTGCCCAACTTCGAGAATTTAACCTATTTTTGTAGCATTTTAGTTGCTTATTCTGTTTCTTATAACATTTAGGTATTTTAGATACAGAATAACTGTTTTATGCAACTATTACATACAATATAGGACATAATTATGTCCTACAATCTCAGGACATTTGCCATTTTTAACATTTTTTGTCAGGACACAACTGCCCAAAGAGGGACTGTCCCTCGCAAAGTGAGACAGGTGATAACCCTAGATGGAATAGAATCTCAGATCTGTATTTTAACTGGACAGATTCAGACAAGAATAAGGGAGACAGAGATGATTGTATGTTGGCTAGACAGACAGAAAAGTCTAGAAGTGGAAAGATGACAAAAAAATCCAAGACAGGACAATGTCTGACTTGAAAAAAAGGTAGTATAGATGTAACCAAAAGACTGGAATGTAGCCATAGTTAATCTATGGAGTACAAGACAGAGTATCAGAAAATAGGAGGTTGCTACAGAAGCAAGGCTGCAAGAGTTAGGACAGGAGATAAGCATGAAACAAAACATGAGGTGAAGGAAGAAATATGGTTAGGTAGCCAAGAAAAAGAGCACAAGGAGAAGGAAGTCAAGATGGAAGGGCAGTGACTGTCAGTGATGACAAATGATGAAGGGAAGAAAAGTCCAAAGCTAGCCATGGAAGAGGAAACACAAATATGGCAGAATGAGAAATGGTAGGGAAGATGCTTAGTCGGCAAAACAGAAGGAGAGAGAATCTATCAGTGATGGCTGTCTGGAAGAAAAGTAGCCCAAGGACTATATTATACAGACGGATGTAACGAGCAGGGACAATGAAGGGCACCAGTGCTACTAACTTTCATGAGAAATATTAAAAGTAGGAAGAATATTGATGTGGGATAGGAAGTGAAACATGACAAGATATAGGAATTTGGGAAATGACTGATAGGATGAAAATTCCTTGGAAGGGAGACAGGAAGGACAACTTTACAGTGAAACCAGTCTCAGAGTTTAGACCTTCTAAAATCCCTAATGAAGTGGACAAAGTACTCAACAAGGGAGATGGATGAACAAGTTATGGTGAGCACAGGTACCAAAGACTAGTCAGACAAGACAGTTGCTGTGGCAACAAGCATGTTCTTGGAATTAACAAGAGACAGTTGTAATAGTTCTACATCCCATCTTCTGTACCTTTTAAGAAATTTCTTCAGGTTTTATCTCTTTTTAATACTTGCCTGTTGCTTTCCTATACTGACGACTTTCGTAGTCCCCAGAACACTTGTTACCTTGTTTGTTTTTGCACCATCGACTTGTGCTAATTTGTTCTTCCTCTTAACCATGTTGTCCTTTGGTCGGCTGTGTCATTTTATGCACTAAAGAATTACTCTGAGGACTTGTGTCTCTACTGGAGTCTAGCCTTCCACTGCTTTGTTACATTGATGATATTCTAGTACTTGACTAACACAATCAACAATAACAGGTATCAAGGTGTGATCATCTTTAGTCTTAATGATTTCCAAAAATGTGTATTATAAACCATGATGGTAAGGAGATACTAAACAGACTGTCTCTTTCACTATTGTAAAGAAGTGCTGTGCCATACCACTAAAACCTTATCTACCCCTCCTCAAGTACTACCCTCATCATAAGCACATCTTGTTGTATTATTTAAAATCCTAGAAAGTTAAATTACTGCTAGTCCCCACAGATGGCACTGCATTCAGGTTGGTTCCAACCTCCCAGCCTTTTTCCCATCATACAGCAACCTGTCATCCAATGTATAGATGGGTAAACTGTTGTGTTTCTTTGAGTGAGGCATACATATTGTAAAAGTCATGATATGGTAGTTCTCACATAGTGTACACAGAAAGGAAACACAGTGAACAGATGTTACTATTTCTGGGATTAGCTCTCATAAATTAATTTAACAGCACTAGTTTGAACAGAACAAAACAATTGTTACTATATAAAATCATTCCTAAGGCATAATGTATTGTACTATAAAATAAATGTGTAGATGAACTTCAATATTCTGTATTCCTGAGAATATAACTCCATTGGATAATATTTTTGTACCAAATGTTAGTAATAGTATACTAAAAACAACATTATCTCCTGACAAAGTCATTTGATATGAGCTAGTCTCCCTACCTTAGTGGTATAACTTCTCTCAGCCATGTGCCTCTTTGTTAGCATTCAGAGCATCTTTGTGGCCTGATTCTACTTTAAAAATGAATCCATTTATGTAATGTTTGTCAGTTCAAAATCTACAGCACAATATTTGAATGTGACAAGCAACAATGAACTTCCTCTGTTCCTTTTTTCCTGGTCCATTTTTCCTCTCCACAGAGAGATTAGCCTTAATTGTATGGGTTATATCCTTAAGCAATAAAGTGAGTGTGGGTAAATCCTCATATACCCACATCCACATGTTTGTTATTGCAATTATGCAATGACATTATTTAAGAAAGAAATTACTTATCTTTCTTAAATAATGTCTTTGTATGATGGTGCACTAGTGTTCCTCTCCGTTGTTTTCTGTTCTTCGACATTTGTTGATGTGCTGTGCATATGTGTGGGATTTTCATTCCTATGTTTGAACAGTACATCGGTGTTGTTCAATAGAAGCAAAGGGGAGTCTCTGTTGCTTTTTTTTTACTATAAAAATTGTAAAGTTCAGTGGTATGAAAATCTGCTCTGATAGTGGAGAAATATGAGGAAAATCAGGTATGTTTCTTTAGTTTTGCATAATGTACCTGATTTTTCTTATATATGGTCTGTCCTCCATACATACCTCTCAACGTCTTAGCTCAAGAAATGTGGACAAAGCCTTAAAAAATGGGAGACAAATGCTCCAAAATAGGGATAGAGTGTAAATGTTGCTCTTATAAACTTAGAAAGCTGCTAGAATAACCAGATTTGTGTTAGCATGCATTGTCTGAAGGATATGAAATCTGAAACTTAAATGTATGTCATTATTTCTTAACTTTACTCCACATTGATTTGTCGGAAAACCACAAATTTTATGAGAAACAGCCCCAAAAAATATTGAGTTAAAAATCTGGGCATTCTGGGAAAAGCTGTACAGTTGAGGGGTATACTTCTGTAGCATATAACAGTGGAAAAAAGTCTGGCCAGTCAATGGTACTTTAGCGGAAAGACTTTTCTGTTGGTAGATGCTAAGTTTACAAATGACACACTGATTGGCTTGTCCAGTCAGTGTGTTTTTTTAGAATAAAAATGACCCATCATTGTATAATGCCAAGGATATAATAGCCAACAAGCTTCCAAAGCTTCAGGGCACCTTCCATGCACCCAAACCGTAAAGCAACTCCAGCTGAACTGACTAAAAACAAGTTTGGGTGCAAAGCCCTTCAGAGCTTTCATACCAGCAGAGAGAAAGAGAGGCTGATTTCTGAAAGGACAGTGCTAGGCACAACAAAAAATAAATATCCATGTCCTGGCATAAAAAAAAAAAACACACAGCAAAAAACAAGGGGGGGGGTGGAGGTAGGGTGTGGCTACTGCAGCAGTGATCATTCGAACATCTACTGTTATGGTAAGTTCAACTTACACAACTGTAGTATGTTTATCATATTCATCACTGCTGCAGTAGACTTAGCTATATGGGTAGACTACCTCAGCTAACTACATTTGGGAGGTGGAAGGAAAAGAGTCCAGGAGCCCATGAAGAATGGTTCCAACAAAGCTTGATCTGGTCCTAGATAAAGAAACAAGATATAATGCTTTGCTTTCAAAAGTGTGTACAGAGGACCAATAGCAACGTCTAGAATACATCTAGAAGCTAACCTTTTCCAAAAAGCTATAGATGAAGCTAAGGCCCTGGTACAGTGAGCCTTGACCCTACCTGGAATACTTTTGTTATGGTGAGTATAAAAAAAAGTAATAACCATAGACAACCATTTGGAAATGGTCTGTTTTGACACAGGTTATCCCTCCTTTTTACCTTCACAAGAAATGAACAATTGATCTGAAGATCTGAAATATTTGGCTCTGTCAAGATAGTACCTGAGTTGTCTGTGGACATCGAAGGTATGAAGTATCCTTTCTCTCTCATTTTAAGGTTCAGGAAAGAAAACAGGGAGCTGGATGGTTTACCTTAAAGTAAACATGGATACTACTTTAGGAATAAAAGAAGGCTTAGTTCAAAGAATCCAGTCCCTATGGAAAATGAGATAGGGCTCATCATAAGAGTTTGCAACTCAGATACCCTTCTTGCAGAAGCCAGAGCAATCAGTAAAACTGTTTTCTATGTTAAGAACCACAAGTCAGCCAAATTAGCTGGTTCAAATGGAACAAGTGCTAGCCTCTCTAACACAAAATTAAGATCCCACTGAGGGACCACCAGTTTTCATTGAGGCCATTTATGCAAAATCCCTTTCAAGAACATTTTGACATGAGACTGCATCGAAAGAGGAGGACCATGTGTAGACATACTGAAATGGCAGATAAATGAGCCTTGACAGAGGAATGAGAAAGGCCACAGCATACTAACATATCTTAACTTCAGATATTATAAAACCAATGAACAACTAGCCCTGAATGGGTGCTGGTTACATTGTTGGCACCAACTAGAAAATATTTTCCATTTGCTAATATATGATTTTTCTAGTAGCAGGCTTTCTTGCTTCGATTAGTATCTGCTGCAAGTCCTCAGTAAAAGCAACCTGAAAAGAATTAAGGACCTAACATCTGGGCAGTCAACTGAAGATTATTGATGTTGGGGTGTATCAAACACCCATGTTTTGAATTAATAGATCTCATCTTTGAGGAAGTTTGAATTACCCCTGGCCATTTCCAAAAGAAGGGAGAACTACTGTTGCCTGGGCCAGAAGGAAAGCACCACAATTATCTTGGGGGATTCCTTCTGAATCTTCAAACGTACCCTTGATATTAGTGAAATTGGTAGAAAAGAGTAGATGAACATTCCTGTCCAAGGAAAAGAAAAGGCATCTGTCATCCGGGCCTTCTTGCATGGAGTCCTGGAATAGAATCTTGCTAGTTGATTGTTCATAGAGGAGGCAAAGTCTATGTAAGGAATTCCCCACAGATGGCTATATCTTCCAGGCCTTCTCGCATGAAGTTCTATGACATCATATATATATGTATATATATATATATATATATATATATATATATATATATATATATATATATATATATATGTATATGGGTTACCTTCAGTTTACTGACAGTCCACTTCCCCGACATGCATTCACCTGACACGTCAAATTACCAACATTCCCAAAGCCGACATTACCTGTGTGTTTAGTGAACACTTGGCCATCTACTTGAACTTTGCTCCTTACCCCGTGGTAGTACGTTCCCATGAGTTGGTATATTTAGTCAGGGGGGTGTGGGGGGCATAGCTCCCCACATCGATGGGTTTGTTTTCTTCGGGTAGTTCTGTCGGAATGGCCAAGTGTTTACTTACTGTTCAGGAAATGTCTACTTTGAGAATGTTGGTGATTTGACTTGTCAGTAAACTGCGTTTTGGGAAAGTGGACTATAGGTAAACTGAAGGTAACCCATATATATATATATGTATATATATATATATATATATATATGCAGTGTGTGTGTGTGTATATATATATATATATATATATATATATATATATATATATATATATATATATATATATATATATATATATATATATATATATATATATATATATATATATATATATATATATATATATATAGTGTCCTAATATTAAACAATGGAACTTTGTGGAGCAAAACTGCTCATTCTGTTTGATCCACCTGCAACTGAAGAGGTTACTGGAAACACACTAATATCAACTGCATGGAAGCAATGACAACACTTACATAAGGATTGGGACACAGATTTGCTACTGTGTTATGTTTTTTTTAATGGGGAAATTATACTTTATACTAATAAGTAGTATTTTTTCACACTTTTGGATTCAGTTATGTGTGTTTTAAGCATATGAACAATTATTTATTTAGTACATTAGCTATACTAAAGAAATACTGAAATCTGAACTTAATGAAGTGTAGAGAAAGGTTTCTTTCTCTAGTTATAAAATCACAGGTTTTTATTATTATTTTATAGGAACAAACCACTTGCTGACAAACAGGATAAATGCCCAGTGCTCCAGAAAAACTTAAATAATATTAATGAAACCAAAAGGAGCACCTAGGCTGATGCAGAGTCACAAGTAGAAATGAAAGGATTTTGCCTTTCATTTCTACTTGTGACTCTGCATCAGCCTAGGTGCTCCTTTTGGTTTCATTAATATTATTATTTTATGTTTGTTTTTTTTTTATAAATAAAGGAAAATGATGTTATTGTGGAAAGTAAAATACTGTGATTATTGTTGTGTGCTAAGGTAACATCTAATTAGCATAAACTTTGAATACCATATAGCGCATAGCCTTTCCTGCTCCCAGTAGTAATGTGAGATACTTCTTAGAAACACATGCTTAAAAACAGAGAGTAACAAAAATGATGGAAAAATATAAACACAATTGTTTCAATGTTTCTAATAGCAAATACAAACAAATGCTTAGAGACTTATCATTTCACTAGAATTATTGATCTAAAAGAACAAAATAATTAGTTGGCATTGATTTTTAAATGGAATTGAAATACAATCTGTTGAAAACTTAATGTCTTGATACAATCATGATTGTAATATGTGTTAACAATACAAGTATGTAGGTATTTTATAAACTCAAAGATAAATAAGATATTTAACTTGGATAAAAAATCTTTCCCCCAAATATTGGAATTTCTAATTGATATTAATAATAAAGCAAAGGAAAGTAAGTCTTACTTATCTCAAATTTATAGAATTCTTAGATTAGACTTCTAACATTTAGACAATACTATTTGGAATTATTCCACAAAAATTCATAATGGAAATTTTACCAAGGATAAAAAAATAGTATTAAAGTCAATAGGAAATATGTATCCTCTTTATATTAGAAACGTTTTACCTGGAAATTCTTGCACAAAGCATTTGTTACACCTAACAAGGTCACAGTTATGTATAAATCAAGCAGAATCAAATACTGGAAATATGATTTATTCAAGCATTGTGGTCAGATAAATGTAATATTTCCAAGTCATTGGTTTTATTTAATGCTCTGGTCCCTGAAATAATTCCAAGGACTCAAATGCCTGTTATTTGGTCAATACTAGTAATAGGTAGGAAAATATTAACCACGAATTGCAAGAGTAAAATTTCTCCCTCTTGCACTGAATTTCATAGTATGGCAAAAACTATATGTAGTAGTGAGATTAGGATGAGAGTTTCTAATATTACTCCTTCCTTTAAGCTGTGGCTAAAACTTAATGATTTGCTTGAAAAATTTTAACTGTTTTTAATTTGTATTACATTGATATATTACACAGCTGTGGATGCATGTAAATATTTATTTGTTTGTTTTATTTTATTTAGATTATTCTTTGTTATTAAAATAAAATATTTTTTCAAAAAAAAAAAAAGGATTTTGCAATTTACTTAATTGAAGTCTACACATGTTTTACACTGTCCCCTAGATAAACCCCAGGATTCAACAAGCTCTGCACGGTGAGCAGGAATAGTGCAGGAGCTGCTGGAGGCAATATGGCCACTGAGAGATCCGGGAACAAGCTCCTGGGACATGCACTACTTTTGCATGGACACAGCTCCTAAATGCAAATTACCTCATTTGCAGGTGAAAACCATGCAAATGAGGTGAATTTGTGATCCAGGAAGCTGGCAGCCATCAGTCCAGGACTAGTGTAACCTACAGAAATGTACTCGGTTAGTAACCGAGTACATTTCTGCAAACTACAAAACGGAGCCATGACAGCTCCAAATAAAGGGTGTATATAATGTATAAAGCATGCCAATGGCCAAATATATGGCCATTGGCATGGAAAACAGTTGAAAAAAAATGTATTTTTCTTTAGCTGATATTGGCCGTTTAAGCATAGGCAGCGGCATGTAAATGGGATCGGCAGGAAAATAAAAGAAAAACCCTGAAAAAAGCTCTCCCTGCAAAATCACAATTTTGCCATTATAGTCAATGGCAGGCAGAAGACAATAAGGCTAGTGAATAGTGGTTGATAAGGGGAAAGGCTCAGTGTGGGATTTGTAACTAGGCATTACAGGCAATCCTATGCAAATAAGGAGAATGATATTGAATCACAGATTTCCCCTCATGGCTAGCCTGCACCCAACCGTTTAGGTGCAGGAAGACCATGGTGCAAGCCTAAGAGCTAGCTGACATCATAGAGGGGTGTGTCAGGCATACTGTAAGCTAATTGGAGCCCTGTGGCTCGGGTTTGCCCTAATCTTAGCAGAGCTAATGAAGGGGGTGTGTCTGAAGCTGCCAAGCACACTTTACACTGCCTAAACGGGTGTGCTCGCCTCACACCGGGATTTAAACAAAAAAAAAAAGTAAACCAGGAAATTGCAGCCCCATGCACATATGAGCACTGCGTTTGCACCTCTGGGCTTAAACAGAAAGGCAATGGGAAGGGAAAATGGCAGTAGGAAAGGAGGACTAGCATAGCTGGCAGGTGAAATGCATCAGAATTAGCCAATTACACAGGCAGCAGCCCAGCCCAGAACACTACTATAAACTATGCAAATAACTTTCCCTCTTTTTTCCCACAAACTCTACACCACCGGTGTACACAAATGGGGACATTTTACCTAACAAAAGCAACAGCTCTCATAAATCAACATGTGGAAGAGGCTGAAGGTGGTGAGGATGAGAATGCTGACTACCAACCCACAGTGAGGAGAAGGAGAAGACTGTAACCTACCAGGGGTAACATGAGCTGGAGATAGTGGAGAGCTATAGGGTAGACAGGGACCTCCTACAACAAATTGTTGAGCTTTGTTGGCCACACCTCACACACAGAAATACCAAGGTATGTTTAGGCCTAAGAATACTAGCCACAGGTACCTTCCAAAGGCTAACTGGGGATATCATGGGGAGCTCACAGGCATCAGCATCCAGGATACTCCACCAGTTCCTGGATGCCATGTCAGCACATGCCAGTGAGCACATATATTTCCTCAACACCCGTGAGGTGTTGACCAGCAATATGCGTCTCTTCCATCAAATAGCAGAATACACTGAGATAGTGGGTGCTATAGACTGCATGCACATAAACATCAAAGCACCACCCAGTGAGAGGGGTAGGGTCTACATAAACCGCAAGGGCTTCTCCTCCATCAACTGCCAGGTCATGTGTAATGCCCAGGGCATTATATTGAATGTGTGTGCTGGCTGCCCTGGAAGCTATCATGACTCCCACATCTGGCATATGACACAGCTGTACCAGAGATTTGCCAGTGGGGACATTCCATATGGCCACCTAGTGGGGGATGCCAGTTATGCACTGGAGCGATGGCTGATGACACCCATCAGAAATTCACCCACACCTGAACAAGAACTCTATAATGAGGCATACGCACAGACCAGAATCATAATAGACCATGTGTTTGGGATGCTCAAGTCATGGTTCCAGTGCCTGGACATATCCAGTGGAACCTTGCAGTACTCACCAGCTACATGTACCCAAATTGTCATTGTATGTGCCATGCTGCACAACATAATCCTGTGGAAACAGCTGCAGCAGGAACAGCACGAGGCAGGGCCACACAGCCTCCCAGCAATGCCAAGGCCTGCACAGGCACAGAGTGACTCAGAGGAGGAACAACCTGAGCCTTCCCCAGTAGGCAGAAGGAGGTGTGCCCAGTATGCCCAGGCCTTGGCAAAGAGGCAATGCATAGCACATATACTGATGTGGTAGGAACCCAGGGAATGACACCTCTCTCTGACTCTCACATACAATAAAAGGGATGCCAAACATGACACTACCTGTGCTTAGCCATATATAGGGAGTGTACTGTGTGCATCTGACATAGTCAGCTCTTCAGCACCATCCTCAATACTGGCACAGCCACAAGATAAGTCACTCTTACTATCAATTGCTGAATGTAGTAGTATGTTCTGCTACCTGTATCTATGGTATGGATGTGAGCATGCAAGGGAGTTGGGTGGGTAAATGGGATGCCAGCAGATAGTAGACACCTATATTCGCAGCATGAAATCTGTAACAAATACTGATGTCACCACAGTAGCCAGTACTAGACAAGGTGACAAAACCAACTGCAGGAAATGTGGTGGGCCAAATGTGTGTCCATAGGACACACACATGCCAGACAGCGAGGCTCACATACCCAACAACAGTCTCAGCCAGCAGGGCAGGCATAGACAAACAGAAATAAAGACTGTGCTAAGGCCACTGATTGATGGCTATGGAGAACAGCCCCCCCCCCCAGACCAACACAGACAGACTACAACAGGTCAGGCAGTGAGATGTTAGTTCTGAAGGGTAAGAAGTCTGAAACTGAAATGTAGGTCAAGAAAACCTAAGAACTGTGGTACACTGATATTCCTCTAGTCTGCATGATAGGTCAGAATACAGAATTAAATGGAGTACCTGAAATACCAGCACAGTCACAGCAAATGTGTATAGTTGTCAGGTGTGCCCCCCACACAATCCTATGTAGAAATGTAGTAACAGGTATGTGTAGGTATAATAACAGTGGAGCATAGATTACATGAGCTGGCCAAAGTAGCATGATAGATTGTGGCATGTGTACAATATGCAGGGCTGTGTGTTAGGTTGGTGTGTGTTGTATATTGTGTGAGAGTGGTCAGCATGTAGGCATGATGGATTTTGCCCTGGTGGCCATTGGCCAGTACTGCCAATGACAGGGCCAAGTTCTCACAACTGCAGCACCAAACACAATGCATCCCAGCAAGACACATTCCAGCAGTAAGCCATAGTAATTGTTTGGATGTAATATCTTCCACCATCTGAAAGATGGACATGGCATGAATGTGGGCCCAGACATACAAACAGTACACAAGTGGAAGTACCCTAGAGAGACAGTGTATAAAATGTTACTGTCAAATGGACACACCTTTGGAATTGTACATACAGGTTAGCAGCACATTAGTTGGGTTTGTAGTATGGATTACCAATGTCATCTGGCCAAACACTGGCAGACCACAAAGGTCACAGGTATGAAGTATTGAGAAACTGCTGATGTCCCTGCACAAGCCAGCATAAGTGGAATGCCCCACGTATATCTGTGAGTCAGCTGCAAGCAGCTTCCATACAACACATGCACCCAGCTCACCCCATCAGCCAGAGGTACATCACAGGTCTTATCCCTGCTGTTGCGAATGAGTACAATATGACACCCACCTCTGTATGGAAATAGCCACAGAATGCAGCATTCTGAAGACATGTCCCATGCAGGTGTGTCCTTAGCTGTAAGCAACACTCTTCCAGCATCCACACCACTGGATCAATAATGACAGAAACTATTGACATTAACACCTTGCACACCTACGCTGTCACTCCAGGGGAATATAGTGGTTTGCAGCCTGGGACTGTAGGAGTGACACAGTGCAATGGCCTACTACAGATGGCCTGCATCTCTACCAAATGCTCTGCATCCTCTGTCAAAGGCCTGTGTCTCACCTGTACTGCCAATGTATGTTATCTCATGGACTCCCAAATAACAAAATAACACAGTCCACAGAACCCAAATGCAATGCCATACCGACAAATCCTAGTAACATGTCCACCACGTTCTACTGCATGAACTCTTTGGACCACCCCAAAAATACTGCTGGGATGAAGTTTTAACTATTGGGAACTTATCAGATAATGTTTGCATAATGTTTGGAAGAGGATAGAATAATGAGGGGGGGGGGTAGGAGCATGGATGCCATGGAGTGTGTGAAGTTTGATACTCAGCCACGTGCACATACTATCCCTGCCTGCAAACACAGGAATGGGTGGCTACAAACCTGCTTGCAAACCACAATGTGAAGGGGTAATGACCAGAAATATAACCCCTGCCTCAGGGTAACCTGTGTGAATCTGTACTGCTGTGAGGTATGGCCACAGCAGGATGTGGCCATACTGTCACCTTGATGGATGTACAAGCATGGGATCCTCAGCCACCACTGTACCAGGGTGCTGAACCATTTACACAGACCCATCAGCAAGTGTCTAGAGCTTTCCCTCCAGAATGGCATGGTTGTGAAGAGAATATGTAGGCTGCAGACCACAATACTGGACACAGCTTCATTCACCCTGTGTTCCCCAGGAAACTGCTGCAAGCAAATATGTATATCTAACAGTAGCTACTGACATAAAACATCACAGTACAAAACAGTACATATGTCTGAATATCTCTGCATACACCAAAACCATATAGCAGAGGCAGCACAGACACAATAACCTACAGTAACCCACTATCCGTTGCCCATTTTGACCACATATTGTCACTCAATCTACAGATATCCCACAGAAACAGGTTGCTAGCAGAAGGTGTAGAACACAAAAGCCTGCATTGGAGTATAACCTGCCTGGAATGGATTCACACATTCAATACAGAAGGTAATACTGGGCATGCTCCCACACTTACAGAAATGAAGCCCATGTCTGGCAACAACAGTGGACTATACATATCTGACAGTCACAGATGTTTGTGCACACACTCCACATTGCACACCAGTCATGCTTTGCACACACATTGGATAGGAATACACACATATATCCAAAGACAACATACTATAATAGGCCAAACTTACACATACATAGATGTGTGGAAGAGAGTGACAGACAGTAACAAAGAGCCTCCCATCATGAGGCCTGTCCCACCCATACACATACAATTGGCTAAAACCACAATGATGTGCAGATGTCAATCACTGTAGACATTTGCCACTGGTACCCTTCAGCACTATGTTGTCTGTGGTGTTTGTGATAACTGTGTAACATGACTGTACAAATCATTATTCATCTAGCAGTTGTATACACGTACCTGTCAAATTTAAACATGTGTGTGCTTGAGTGTTGTGTGTCTGCTTCCAGATTAATGGTTTATGGCCCATGCACACACACTGCACTTCCCATTGCCCTACTTTGGCAAGGCTGCTGATGTAATCTACCTTTAAATACACCTTTGGTGAAGGAGTAGCCCAATAAGCTCCATGGCATGTGCTATAATGGCGTAATGCTGTAGTGTGATGTACTAGTTAGGTAGGCGTTCTAATCCCAGACATGGCAACTGTTAAACTCTGGGTGTGTGTGCATTTGCTTGTCTGTGTAGGGATCAATGCTATTGAGGCCATTCACAGTCACTACAATTTCCATTGCCCTACTTTGGCATGGCTGCTGATGTCATTCACTTTGAAATACACCTTTGGGGAAGGAGAAACCCTTTAAGCTCCATGGCATGTCCTATAACGGTGTAATGCTGTAGTGTGATGAACTAGTTAGGTAGGAATTCTAATCCCAGACATAGCAACTGTAAAACTGTGTGTGTTTTTCTGTGAAGGGATGAATGCTTTTGAAGCCATTTACATTCACTATAATTTCCATTGCCCTATTTTGGCAGGACTGCTGATGTAATCCACCTTGAAATACACCTTTGATGAAGTAGTATCCCAATAAGATCCATGGCATGTGCTATAATGGCATAATGCTGTAGTGTGATGTTCTAGTTATGTAAGACTTCTAATCCCAGACATGGCAACTGTAAATCTTTGTGTGTGTTTGTTTGTCTGTGTAGGGATCAATGCATTTGAGGCCTTTCACAGTCATTACAATTTCCATTGCCCTACTTTGGCAAGGCTGCTGATGTCATTCACTTTGAAATCCACCATTGGGGAAAGAGTAGCCCAGTAAGCTCCGTGGCATGTGCTGTAACTGTGTAATGCTGCAGTGTGATGTACTAGTTAGTAGGAATTCTAATCCCAAACATGGCAACTATGAAACTCTGTGGTTGTTTGTGTGTGTGTGTGTGTGTGTGTGTGTGTGTGTGTGTGTGTGTGTGTGTGTGTGTGTGTGTGTGTGTGTGTGTGTGTAGGGAGCAATTATTTTGTGGCCATTTACAGTCACTAGGCACTCCTAAAAATGGAGAACATCGATATATGTGCAGTAACAGAGACCTGATCCAAGGCTCCAGAGAGCACCCCTGCAATACCAGGTACAGTTCTTACCACACCTGTCAGCCACCAAACCAGGACCAAAACACTAAAGCTGAAGGATTGTCCATATTCACCAAGGATATTCACACCACCAGGCTACTTGCCCAACACAATGCATCTGAAATTCTCATGGTGCAACTAACACTAGGTAAGACTGCAATTCAAATTATATAGAGTGCTACAGATCCCCCACCATGCCCCAAGATTCTCAATACACCTTTCTAAACATACTGGAAAATATTATGACACAACCAAACACTGTGATACTGGGTGATTTCAACTACCCTGCCATTAACTGGGAAAACTATTCCTGTACCAATATGTGTGCCCAACGGCTCTTGGAAGTCATAATTCCCAGTGCCCCGGATCAAGTAACCCATAGTCCTACCAGGGGCTCCAATATCCTAGACCTGGTCATTACCAACATGGGAAATCAATGCTCCACACCTATGGTTACCCCATCGGTGGTCAGGTCTACCCATAAGCTAATCACCCTTAACATCCACATCCCTTCCCCATACCTCAGTAAGGAAACCTCTGTAAAACACGTCTCCAAAGCCAATTTCATGCCACACATGTCAGATGTGACAAACGTCATGACACCCATGCAGATGGCAACTGAAAGGTTGACTGCTGAATCCTACACTAAGGCACTGTATGAGCACATCCACTTGTGCATGAATTGTGCCATCCCAAATAGAACCAAGACACTCCCCACCAAGAAAAGGAAGCCAATGTAGTGGTCCTCTGCCATAAACAGACTTTAAAACAAAATGAAGAAACTGTTGCAGAAAAGAGGAAATTCCAAGGATGCAAAATACTCCCTTACCAGCCTCATTAAGAAGCTGAGATCCCTCATAAAATCCTCCAAAGCTAGTTACAAGCATAATACAGTCAAAGACTCCAATGACATCTGCAAGCTGTTCCATAGTTATGTCAGGAATCTAAATGGCAATGCTCAAATCTGCTCTCAGCTACAACAGGATGGCATTAAATATACTGATGCCAAGGATATTCCCAATAGCCTGGCAGGTCGATTCAATGCCAACTGCACCCCCTCCCACCCCCTAAAGGGCCCATCTCAATACCGAATGATTGCCAGATTCTGGTAATAACAGCCACACAGGTAAAAAACACACTCACCAGAGCTAAGAAAACAGCATCCATGGGACCAGACAACATCCCGGGCTGTGTACTACATGAACTACAAAATGAACTGGCACCTCACCTACGTACCATGTTTAATCATAGCCACACCTCAGGCTTCATGCCCACTGAGTGACACACAGCTACAGTTATCCCAGCCTACAAGGGGGGATCCAACTTGTATCCTGGGAACTACTGCCCCAGCAGTCTGATGAGCCTGATCTGCAAGGCCATGAAATGTATTATCGTTGAACTTATAAATAAAGACATTGGCAACCTGCAAACACTGGACCCCACCCAGCTTGGGTTTGTGAAGGGCCGATCATGTCTTCTGAACCTGACTAACATCTTTGAATCAGTCTCCAGCCTATCTGAGCCTCACAAAGGCCTTTGACACCACCCCCCAGTCTGGAATCATAGATAAACATACTAAGCTGGCCATTAATCCCTACGTCACCCAATGGGTTGCCAACTTCCGTACTGACAGAACCCATACTGTAAAAGTAGGCAACTCCAAATCCAGCCACAGACAAGTGATATTTGGAGTACCTCAGGGTTCAGTCCTGGTACTGCTCTTGTTTGGCATCTACTGCTCTGAAGTACAGGCCAATACTAAAGGACTCTGGCTAACAAAGGTCGCAGATCACTGCAAACTGGGAGCCAATATTGAATCCCCAAATGATGTTGATATTCTACAAAAGGGCCTTATAGAAAGAGATGCTTGGTGACAAAGCCATGGCCTCAAGCTCAATGCCAAGAAATGTATAGTTATCCCCTTTAGGAAGGGACATGTACCCGTGAAGTACCACATAGGTGGCAGTATACTAAACACCTAAAGTGTGATAAGAGACTTAGGGGCACAGGTGGACAGTGGTCTCACCTTTGATAACCACATAGCCATGACAGTTAGGAAAGCCACCTATGTGACACACCTCATCAATAACGGCTTTTCATCCAGAAAAAGGAGGCCATTGTCTTACTGTAGTCATCTCTCAGTAGGTGCAGTATAGAATACAACACCTTGTTTGGTATGTACCTCTCAAGACATCTGTAACAACTAGAAAGGCTGCAGAAATACCTCACTAAAAGAATCACAGGCCTAAAACAGACACCCTATGCTGACCATCTCAAAATCATCCAGCTATATTCTGTCAAATATCATCTACTCAGAGGCAATCTCTGCTTAACATATAATGCCATGTCAAACCGAGAGCTGTTGGGCATGCTACACTTAAAGAAATCCCAGTCCCCCAGTGCCACACACTCCAGGGATCCAAACCTTGTCATTACAATGAACAAAACATGCTGGAGGGATGGATTCCTGACCCAGTGACTCCCCAGACTCTCGAATAGACTGCCCATACATGTCAAGCAGAGTGCCTCTTTAGCCCTTTTCAAAAGGAACCTTGACGATTGGATGGGAGATAGGAAATTCACCCTAGGATCATGTCAGTCACCCTACTAGACAGGGGTTCAGGGAAGTAAATATTGTGGGATGAAATGGCCAGGGAATTGTCATGGCTAGGCTTGTATAGGCCCTAGAGCCAATAGCTTATTACCAACCTATGAACTACTCTTTCCATTGCCCTACCTTGGCAATCCTGCTGATGTCATTCACTTTGAAATACACCTTTGGGGAAGGATAACCCTGTAAGCTCTATGGCGTGGCTATAACTGCGTAATGCTGTAGTGTGATGTACTAATTAGGCAGGAGTTCTAATCTCAGACATGGCAACTGTAAAACTTTGTGTGTTTGTCTGTGAAGGGATCAATTCTTTTGAGGCCATTCACAGTCACTACAACTTCGATTGCCCTACTTTGGCAAGGCTGCTGATGTCATTCACTTTGAAATACACCTTTGGAGAAGGAGCAACCCAGTAAGCTCCATGGCACATGCTATAACTGAGTAATTCTGAAGTGTGATGTACTAGTTAGGTAGGATCTCTAATCCCAGCCATGGCAACTGTAAAACTTTGTGTATTGGTCTGTGTAGGGATCCATGCTTTTGAGGCCATTCACAGTCACTACAACTTCCATTGCCCTGATTTGGCAAGCCCACTGATGTCATTTACCTTGAAATACACCTTTGGGAAAGAGTAGCCCAGTAAGCTCCTTGGTGCATTGTATAACTGCATAATGCTATAGTGTGATGTACTAGTTAGGTAGAAGTTCAAATCCCAGACATGGAAATCATGAGACTGTGTATGTGTGTGTTTGTCATTAGTATCCTGTGTGGAGGTAGCTGTGAGTGTGTAATAACAGGACTCATTTTGGAATGGGTTTTGCAAATTTCTTATATGGTGGGCCTGTTATATGTCACAATGCCCACCTTACAAGGACAACAGATGTCAAACAGCAGAGAGGCTAGTGTAGACAATCCACACCCCTACATGTGACATAATTGATTGGGGAACAATATAGGCAACCCTTGTATTACTCAGAGAACACTCTCCACCCATGTCTCATACACAAACACACTTGGCTAGGCAACAACCACTATGTTGGTAGCTCCCTGCATATTGCCCACAGATAGTAACCATGTTGTGATTGTAGTGGACATGGCACCCTGTCCCATCCCTACAATAGGTAAACCATTGCATACAGTGGTCCTTTGCTATGTTCCCCACTGGATGCCTGCAACAACTGTAGAGTCAGCAAATGTTATCAACAAAGGAAATACCATGCCTTATACACATGCTGTGTATGGACAGATGCCACTGACACCAGTGAATACCTGTATCATGCTGTCAATGTAGTTGCAGGGTCAACCGGGTTTCCATTGCCAGTTCTCAACACATGAGGTCAGGAATGGCACATCAGATGATAACAATCTGTCTACACAACATGCCCTAGACACCCCACGTTCACTTCCACATGTCACAGACCATGCATGTGGGATGTGTGCACATCCCAGACACCATCCATGTTATGGAATATAGAACACATACATGGTAAGCATTGCACAGCACTGACCACCCACAATAGTAACATAGATGAGTGGATGGTGAATACAATACCCACCTGTGTGGCCCAATTCAGAGACTACATCCCTGAGCCACACTGCAGACCATTGTCATGTGGCCTGATGTTAAGGTATACCCTTTACCTAGCCTTGTACAGCCTTCTGGCACAGTCAACCACTACACACCTGTGAAGCAATGCACCCATGCATGTCAGTACCAGCAAAACTGTGTCTATGTGTGGAGTATAATAATTTGGATGCCATTCACACTCACTACACCTCCCAGTGGCCTATTGAAGCATGCCTCTGATGTTGGACACCTTGACATACCCTTTTCCCATATATCAGGATGATAACCTCTGTGGTGCATGGGATACCTGTGTAATACTGTAGTGTAGCAAACTAGTTAGTTAGGAATTATAATCCTGACTGCCAACTGTGATAATGTGTGTGAGTCCCTGAGAGAGTGTGGCTGTGTCGTCCTTGGCACCTGTTCTTGTGGTCAGGCACATGTACTACACCTACCTTATCCCTCCTTTATCACTGTTGCTGATGTCACTCACAGTCAAATATACCTTTGGACAGCTTTTCAACATGTACTCTGTGGCACATGCAATAACTGCATGGAAATATAATAGCAATACATAGTCAGGCAGGGATTTTAAACCCCGTACTGGTAAGTGTGTGACACAAACATGCTTAGCTTTTACTCTCCTACCCCCACCCTGTTTTACTTTGTCTCTGTCTGTCTCTTTCCCTCTCTGGTGGATATGCAAAAGCACACCTGCTTTGCTTAGGCAGCAGCTTGTGTTTTGTAAGTGATGTTCATGATCAGCTGATGGCATGAGCATGAATTGCAGTCCTCCACTAGCTTATTGCTTCTGGAACAGCTGTGGTAACATTCCCATAGCCAATTGCATGGAAACACACTACTATAACTAGGAACATAATGTGGGTGTTGGCCCTTTTCATTCACCGTGAGCAGGACTTCATGTCAGTGTTTGGCAAACAGCATCGCAGATGGTAGTGGGATGGGTCTACCTGATAACACTGACATGCCAAAACACCAACAATGAGATAACTGACATGAAAAAAACAACAAAAAAAGAAAGTTCAAAAACACGAAACTTCACATGCCCGACAAACCAAAATCCCGACAATCAACAAAACAAATACCTTTCCCGAAAAAAATACACACAATACAAGCACACCAAAAACCTTACAAACCTACACTAAACCTTACATACACAACTATCTATGCACTAACCTTAACCCAAACCCTAACCCTAAGGTCCATCACTATCGCACACTTACCTTACCTGCACCCTAACCCTAACTCACTTAATCCACCCCTAACCCTCAAGTCCATCAATATCGCACACTTACCTGAGCCGCACCCTACCCTAACGTCCATCACTATCACACACTTACCTTACCCACACCCTGACCCTAACGTCCATCCCTATCGCACACTTACCTTAACATGTCGGTGTTCTCAGTGTCGGGATTCTCAACTGTCGGTCTTCTCTGTTGTCAATCTTCTGGTGTCGGTGTTCTCGTCATCGGCGTTGTGCACTTTCGGCATTGTCAGGTAGACCCAGTAGGATATACCTCTAACAATATACACTGTGGAGACATGCCAACAAACAGGAGGGAGATGTTCCAGACATGACTACAGAATGTAAGTTTTGCTCTTCTGCATTTGAAGTAATGTTGGTTTAACAGGGTTTGTGTGGATATAGCTGGTCTACATGATTTAATACCTGTCATGACAGTGTTATGTGGTTGAGGAAACTCCCACCTGAAGGGCTATCTGCAGACTGCCCAGTGTTTGAAGTCTCATGTGTGTTGTGTTACTCATAGATTATCTATCTTTAGTATGCAGAAGCATAGTCTGAGGATTGCAGTCAGTACATGGTGACAGCCATGAGAGTTACTGACTTCATATCCCTCATTGGACATATGTCACAACAAACCCTGTTACACCAGTAAATGTATGAGGTTATCACAGCAACATGTCAATATTGGTCCTGTGTTTGTTCCTCCAGCCACAACTCTGTCAACCTTTGTACAAATGTCATGCAGTAAGAGGTGCATATGCTCAGTACACAATTATTTATTGACATCATACCTGATAAGCCAGTGAGATATCAGACTGCTAGACATGTTATGTATAGTAGGGGTTATATTTGAGGACCATACCTGGACATTCTCTCATATTGTGTACAGTAGTGAGGTCTGTGTACTTATGGTTATTGTCGACAGTGTGTATTGCGAATATGTACATTGGCCTGTGTACAGACTGTGGTAGATGTCATAGTTCTTGGCCCTGTTCTATCTGATGCTACATGATGCTCCAGTGTATGGTACCCTATCAGCTTACATGTTTGTAGGGCCAAACACACACATGTTCCATACCACAGCTAGGCATCGGACTATACTACATAGTGGTCCAGTATATGTAGGGATAGTGTGTGAGTGGCACATATGAGGATGATGTTGATCAGACAGTCCATATACTGTAATATTAAGCATGCTTACCATATGTGGCTGTGGCTGTGTTCACATTAGTTCTGGATATGCACTTTCACACAGGTGTCTGTTACTCTGTGCTGTGACATGCCTGTAGAGCCTGCAATATTTGCAGGTACATGTGTTTTCCCCCATAAGAAATGTAGGCCAGTGTTGTGGCAGTCTGCCAGTAGTTTGTACAGTGCTTTGTGACATACCTTGCAACTCAGTGTACTTACCCAGTGTGATGTTATGTCCAAATATTTGTCAGATGTAGTGCTGCCGGGCAACCATAACTGTTGTGTATGTCTGACAAAGGAGTGGGATGCTGTATGGATGTATGACCCTAACTAGTGGGTAGTATGTGGGCACGTGAGCTCTGCACCACCGGTTATTATGTGACAGGACAGACATAAGTGTGTGAATGCATAAATTGTGTGGGCATACGTATTCCAGTATTGACGTGATATACCTATTTACATGGCTGTTAACATCCACGTTGTCAGGCTTGGTCCACATGTCTTGCACTAAGGAGTCCTGTGTATACCTCTGGACTGACCAGAGTGTGTCAGACTGTCCATATATATTGGTCATATCTCTGCTGAATTCTAAAGTACCATTGCTGTAATATCTGTGGTACTGTACTATGATGATTGCAGGATGTAACTGATGGTGCACATGTCAATAGCAGATGTGACCTCCCACACACAGCATTTCTCTTAAGACAACCCCTGTTACAGTAGCAACAGTCTGCATTTGTACTTGCAGTACTTACATGACATCCCCTTGCACTAAAAGGTTGAGACTATTGGTGCTGAGATATGATTCCACTCCATGTTATGGACATATGTTAAACATATACGTGTATATATATATATATATATATATATATATATATATATATATATATATATCTACATACACACACACACACACACACACACACACACACACACATATATATATACATATATACATATATACATTTATATATGTCTACACATATACACACATACACGCACACACACACACACATAGATATATATACATATATATATATATACACACACACACACACACACACACATATAGTTATAGATATCTACATATATATATATATATATATATATATATATATATACACATATATATATATATATATATATGTGTGTGTGTGTGTGTGTGTGTGTGTGTGTGTGTGTGTGATCTACATATATCAATATATATATATATATATATATATATATATATATATATATATATATATATATATATATATATATATATATATATATATATATATATATATATATATATATATATATATATATATATATATATATATATATATATATATATATATATATATATATATATATATATATATTTATATACAGAGATCTATATATGGCCATATATATAATGCAATATACAGATGTATATAAATACATATATATGACTATATATGTGTATGTACATGTACACACACACACATATATATATATATATATATATATATATATATATATATATATATATATATATCCATATCCTTGTTATGTGTAAACATTATACATGTTCTGTATACCTTCCTCGATGTATCACACCGTATTTATCTGATATGTGTGCATTTAAATATAATGACATATGTGATTCAACAGTAATATCACTAACAAGTACTACACAATTGTAGACGTCACAGCAATTGTTCAATACTATTCAGTATGTGTACTGGCAGATATATTGGAAAAACAACAGCTCTTTTCATAGCTGTCATGGCTTGGTGGTTAACTACTGTGACTGTAGTATACAGGGTCCAGGGTTCAAGCCCTGCAAGGGCTGTTTATTTTGTTGCTGGGCAGAACAAGGGCTGTTGGATACAGAGTGGTTAAGACAGTTTTGAGCAGCTTTAAGTGCTAGGTGGGTTTGTGCAATGGTAAGTGGTGCTAACGTATGGGCACTTACATACTGTAGGCTTCACTTACCAGTGCACAAATGTGCTTAGCTGTAATATTGCAGCAATGCTTACACCTGCTAAGCATGGCTCAGCCCCGGTAGGCAGTGCTCACATTCCAGTCTGATAACATAGGGTAATGACATCTTTAATAAGTGTATGTAATGCCATGTACATAACATGTGTATATGTGCTGTCATTACAGTAGCAAGGAGGGTATGAGTCTACTTTCTGAGACACTTGAGTATATATGGCTTGTACAATACTCTTTTCCAGCTGAATGTGTTACATACATGGGTAGTATCCCAGGTTATATGCAGTCACAATGGCATGTAGTGTATCATTACATTACTGCTGTTGACAGTGCTTTCCCAAGTAAGAGTAGATTGCAAATTGTAGTACTGGAAACAAACACCCCTGCATGGCAAGATGGACTCTGAGTCCTCTCTGTCATGTTCCTGGTGTATGAGCTGTGTCACATTAAATATTTCCTACTGGATAATGATCTGACATGTGGAAAATAACTGTAGACTACTGTGTGTATAGCACATGTCAGTGAGGGCTGCCGTCATGTAGTAATGGCATACCTATCAGTGTCAGATGTCTCTCTGTCAACACATTCATCCTAATGCATAGCTAGTTGGCTAGCTGATGTCTGTTTCTCCTCCATCTTGGATACTTATAGGTAATCTATGCTTGACTGACATTGACATGTCTTCCCAGCTGTGTTATGAATGCCACAGATAGGAATCCACACCCTGTATGCACTGCATGCCATGGGCCCCTTAATTACACTGCCACAGTCAAAAGAACATGCTTGGGTACAAGTCTCCAAGACACTGACCATGTTATGTAATACATGCTGCATACAAGTCAACTGGAGCACCTCACTGGCCCTCTGCAAGAGGCACCCAGATGACTGGCTGATGCATGTTGATCTCACTCTGAGGATCACCCCAGTGGTATCTGTTGATAGATGGCCTGCTGGCACATGGCAGGTGCCATGATACCACTGTACACACAATCCCCTACACTTCCCATCTCTCCATGGACAATAGCCTGGTACACACCTATGAAAACATGCACCCCAGTACTGACAAATGTGTATGTGTGCATTACTGAGAATATCAGCATCTGTGTGTTTGTAGACCTGTAGTTGGGAATACCCTGAGGCCCTTCACACCCAGCACTCCCCCTATTGCCATAGTCAGATGTGGCTGCTGCTGTACTGGGCATTACATGTACTTTGTTATGCTCTTCTCCCTAAGGGTTACCTGGGCCTTGCAGTACCAGCACAACACTTTTGTACAAATGGGTTGATAGGCACGGGATAGCCACTGAATTCTGGCAAGTGAGTGTATGTGTGAATGTGTGTATATATGTAGGGTACAGCATTCTGAGGCCACATTCTCCTATTACAATATGCATTGCCACACAGTATTAGGGATAGTGATGTTGCTGATCATAGGAAAGGCATGACAATGCATCACCCTACTGTGCCTGTGGCATGTGCATTAGATGCATATCCCTGTAGTAGCACTCTTGGGATGGACAAGGGATTGGATTGCAGTCCTGGTCAATGTGTGATGGTGGGTATGTCAGAGTGTTATCATGGGTTCCAGTGTGTACAATATCCACAGTGAGATGTTGTTGCTAGGTATACTGTCATTACACCATGGTACCCCCGGTACATGTCCTTTGTTCCACTGTATGGGGACCACTGTCACCATCAACCATACAAGTAACTGATAACACTATCCAGCCCAGGTATGCATGTGCTGTGTGCAACCTACCTGTAACACAATTGACACACTGACAAGGTAGTTAGCACTGATAGGCCCAGCTCTCTCAGATGTGTGTCTGACTGTTATGTGTTTGTCAATGTGTATATGACGGTATGTCACACTATGTATTGTCCATAAACAACCACTACATCCCCCATTACCATACTGTACATGTCTGGGGATATTCTGCATGTAACATGTAACCTGGAACACACCTCATCCTAAAAGCTGTGTGGTGTGTGCAATTAAAGCCACACATATCAGTAGCACTACATACCTAGGTAGGGGTCTAGTCCCAGCTTTGCCAAGTAAGAGCATGCGTGTATATGGAGGATTCTACTTCAGTTTGCAGAATATACATGTCCCATTAGGTCATCTATCCTAGAACTGCCTGCTATATGCTAACATTTCACAGGTATCATCCTGTGGACATACATTCCATCACAACTAGTGTTAGATGCGTAATTGTCCTCTTCCCCACTGTATAGGTGTCCAGCGATACTGGGGTTGGTATATATAGCTGGGTGTGGCTGTTGTGGATGCAGTCACCATCATTGCAGTTACTGTTGAGTATATCCCCCCATGTAGCTGGCTGTAATTCTGTACAGTTCATGTTAACATGTTAGGCAGTTGTCTGCAATACTATCTGTGGTTCTACAGCACCTCTCACCCTCCAAAGGGTAGGGGTGTGCCACCCACACCAGCACGCATATGTTAACTGAGTTGAGGATTGCACTACATTGGGGAAGTGGACATATACCCTGCTGGTACCATTGTCAATTACATTAAACTAGTGGACTGCTTATTCCACAATGTGTTTTTCTGCATAGTCTGGCTTGGTGGAATTACATAGGCTACAATGGGTTCCTTGCACAGGTACATACATCCATGCGTACAGTATTCTCTGTGTATTACATCAACATCAAAGACTCTGTGTGTGTGTTAGACACAAACATGTGGTTTGTACCACCCAGTACACTTACCATTGTCCACTGTAGAAGGGCTACTAACAGCAGCCACCATTCACTCACCTGTATACACCACCCCCAGACCTATCAGCCATGTGGCACATGCAGTAACTGTTATACAGACCTGTGACGTGTTCACCTGTACCCAGAATATGGCATTTTGTCATACAGTTGGTTCAAGCCCTGCAAGGGCTGTTTATTTTGTTGCTGGGCAGAACAAGGGCTGTTGGATACAGAGTGGTTAAGACAGTTTTGAGCAGCTTTAAGTGCGTTTGTGTGGGTTTGTGCAATGGTAAGTGGTGCTAACGTATGGGCACTTACATACTGTAGGCTTCACTTACCAGTGCACAAATGTGCTTAGCTGTAATATTGCAGCAATGCTTACACCTGCTAAGCATGGCTCAGCCCCGGTAGGCAGTGCTCACATTCCAGTCTGATAACATAGGGTAATGACATCTTTAATAAGTGTATGTAATGCCATGTACATAACATGCGTATATGTGCTGTCATTACAGTAGCAAGGAGGGTATGAGTCTACTTTCTGAGACACTTGAGTATATATGGCTTGTACAATACTCTTTTCCAGCTGAATGTGTTACATACATGGGTAGTATCCCAGGTTATATGCAGTCACAATGGCATGTAGTGTGTCATTACATTACTGCTGTTGACAGTGCTTTCCCAAGTAAGAGTAGATTGCAAATTGTAGTATTGGAAACAAACACCCCTGCATGGCAAGATGGACTCTGAGTCCTCTCTGTCATGTTCCTGGTGTATGAGCTGTGTCACATTAAATATTTCCTACTGGATAATGATCTGACATGTGGAAAATAACTGTAGACTACTGTGTGTATAGCACATGTCAGTGAGGGCTGCCGTCATGTAGTAATGGCATACCTATCAGTGTCAGATGTCTCTCTGTCAACACATTCATCCTAATGCATAGCTAGTTGGCTAGCTGATGTCTGTTTCTCCTCCATCTTGGATACTTATAGGTAATCTATGCTTGACTGACATTGACATGTCTTCCCAGCTGTGTTATGAATGCCATAGATAGGAATCCACACCCTGTATGCACTGCATGCCATGGGCTCCTTAATTACACTGCCACAGTCAAAAGAACATGCTTGGGTACAAGTCTCCAAGACACTGACCATGTTATGTAATACATGCTGCATACATGTCAACTGGAGCACCTCACTGGCCCTCTGCAAGAGGCACCCAGATGACTGGCTGATGCATGTTGATCTCACCCTGAGGATCACCCCAGTGGTATCTGTTGGTAGATGGCCTGCTGGCACATGGCAGGTGCCATGATACCACTGTACACACAATCCCCTACACTTCCCATCTCTCCATGGACAATAGCCTGGTACACACCTATGAAAACATGCACCCCAGTACTGACAAATGTGTATGTGTGCATTACTGAGAATATCAGCATCTGTGTGTTTGTAGACCTGTAGTTGGGAATACCCTGAGGCCCTTCACACCCAGCACTCCCCCTATTGCCATAGTCAGATGTGGCTGCTGCTGTACTGGGCATTACATGTAATTTGTTATGCTCTTCTCCCTAAGGGTTACCTGGGCCTTGCAGTACCAGCACAACACTTTTGTACAAATGGGTTGATAGGCACGGGATAGCCACTGAATTCTGGCAAGTGAGTGTATGTGTGAATGTGTGTATATATGTAGGGTACAGCATTCTGAGGCCACATTCTCCTATTACAATATGCATTGCCACACAGTATTAGGGATAGTGATGTTGCTGATCATAGGAAAGGCATGACAATGCATCACCCTACTGTGCCTGTGGCATGTGCATTAGATGCATATCCCTGTAGTAGCACTCTTGGGATGGACAAGGGATTGGATTGCAGTCCTGGTCAATGTGTGATGGTGGGTATGTCAGAGTGTTATCATGGGTTCCAGTGTGTACAATATCCACAGTGAGATGTTGTTGCTAGGTATACTGTCATTACACCATGGTACCCCCGGTACATGTCCTTTGTTCCACTGTATGGGGACCACTGTCACCATCAACCATACAGGTAACTGATAACACTATCCAGCCCAGGTATGCATGTGCTGTGTGCAACCTACCTGTAACACAATTGACACACTGACAAGGTAGTTAGCACTGATAGGCCCAGCTCTCTCAGATGTGTGTCTGACTGTTATGTGTTTGTCAATGTGTATATGACGGTATGTCACACTATGTATTGTCCATAAACAACCACTACATCCCCCATTACCATACTGTACATGTCTGGGGATATTCTGCATGTAACATGTAACCTGGAACACACCTCATCCTAAAAGCTGTGTGGTGTGTGCAATTAAAGCCACACATATCAGTAGCACTACATACCTAGGTAGGGGTCTAGTCCCAGCTTTGCCAAGTAAGAGCATGCGTGTATATGGAGGATTCTACTTCAGTTTGCAGAATATACATGTCCCATTAGGTCATCTATCCTAGAACTGCCTGCTATATGCTAACATTTCACAGGTATCATCCTGTGGACATACATTCCATCACAACTAGTGTTAGATGCGTAATTGTCCTCTTCCCCACTGTATAGGTGTCCAGCGATACTGGGGTTGGTATATATAGCTGGGTGTGGCTGTTGTGGATGCAGTCACCATCATTGCAGTTACTGTTGAGTATATCCCCCCACGTAGCTGGCTGTAATTCTGTACAGTTCATGTTAACATGTTAGGCAGTTGTCTGTCATACTATCTGTGGTTCTACAGCACCTCTCACCCTCCAAAGGGTAGGGGTGTGCCACTCACACCAGCACGCATATGTTAACTGAGTTGAGGATTGCACTACATTGGGGAAGTGGACATATACCCTGCTGGTTCCATTGTCAATTACATTAAACTAGTGGACTGCTTATTCCACAATGTGTTTTTCTGCATAGTCTGGCTTGGTGGAATTACATAGGCTACAATGGGTTCCTTGCACAGGTACATACATCCATGCGTACAGTATTCTCTGTGTATTACATCAACATCAAAGACTCTGTGTGTGTGTTAGACACAAACATGTGGTTTGTACCACCCAGTACACTTACCATTGTCCACTGTAGAAGGGCTACTAACAGCAGCCACCATTCACTCACCTGTATACACCACCCCCAGACCTATCAGCCATGTGGCACATGCAGTAACTGTTATACAGACCTGTGACGTGCTCACCTGTACCCAGAATATGGCACAGCCAAGATGTCACCACAGTCCCATACCCCTTGTAGGATATCACAGCAGACCATCCTCCTGCTGATGCATGGACAACTACAACACAAACGGATTACATTATGGATACCACAATCACTCAGTTTTAATAATGGCTATAATACATCATGGCTGGACAGCTGCACTTCCTGACATGTAAGCATTAAACTTTACTGCTGACAACATGTTACACAGCAGTACATTGTTACACCATAATACAGTCACCGTGTGCATCAGAACCATATTATCCTGTCCCTGCATTGATGTTATGGGTGACAGGGATGTGGCACAGGTATCATCATATGCACACGGTGTGTTGTTGGTTTGCCAGAGACTTAGGCTGAGCTATACATTTGACATGATGTGTGTAAGTGAGGGGTATTAATTATGATATGGCCATGGTGATGTGGTGTATGTAGGTATGGAGTTGCCCTAGCTGTGTTTGTATTGTGTATGAGTATGCATGCACACAGTTCTGTCATGTGGCTGCCCTATACAGGTGTTTGCTGGACAGCTGCAGACCATACCTGCCACAGTGTGCAGTTCACTGCCTGTGGCCAACAACACGAGAACTGTGCCTGCCAGAGGTTCCACAGGCACATCCAGGTACAAGCCACAATATGGTACTCTCCCCTGATGATGACATATGTCTGTTGGAACCAGGTTCCTCCTGGGACTGGCCAGGGCCACGTGCATGTGGCCTGATGTGGTGTGGTGTGGACAGCACCCCCCTGTAGTGCTGGGACTGGTACTGCCACTATGGGAGTGACTTGGTGTCCTTTCATGTCCACATCTATCTCCAGTTGTTGGTGTTGCTGGCCTACATCCAAGTGGCTGTCACACCACTCCCACCACATGCTTGAGCACGGACAATCCACAGTCAAGGAATCCCACCATCTCACCCCACTGTCTATCCATGACCTCTGTATAATAACGGAGGGCACCTTCAAGATCACGGATGTTGTCAGTAACAGCTGAATGAGTAGCTCTCTGCAGCCTCAGAGTCTGCCTGGTGTACCATTACATACATGCCTTCGCCTCCATGACAGCCTGAAACATGTGTCTGTTGGTACCAGATGCGGCACTTCTGCCACGAGTATGATGACCAGCAGCCCTCCAATGAGCATCCCTGTACATCTACCTATGTGGTACCCTGCTGGGCATCTGGCTATGGACGCTGTGTCTGGACACATGTGCCATAGATACCACACTGTCCTGTTCACTGACACCAGCCTCTAACTGTCCCTCAGCTATGGCCACTGGTGATGGGGTATATATAGGCACTGTGTCTGTGTGCAGGGATGGGGTAGATAACAGCAGGATGTCAAACGATGGTGCAGCTTCGGCCTCTGGCAACCCCATCTGTGCTTCAACACACCTATTATCATTTTTAGTGTCTGTATGGACACCAACATTAGATTGCCTGTAGGAGGGACCCTGACCCACCTCACCACCTGTGAGGGGAAAACAAGAAACGCACTTTAAGAACTGTGCATCATTGCTTAACAGTACACACACACACAAACACACACACACACACACACACACACACACACACACACACACACACACACACACACACACCCTGGCATTCCACCATAATACTTACCTGTCCCTGGGTTATAGACTTTCCCTAGTTTATTTTCTTAAGTTTCCCTTCCTGCATCAGTCTTGGATACTTACATTCATTAATACCAATCATTAATGTATCATTTTTCTAATTGCCCAGAAAAGTGATCAAAAAACATGACCTGTTACTCCATTACCTCTTTAACTTGAATGGAGTCAGTTTTTCAAAGACTCCCTGATGTCATCCAGTATTCACCCTGGGTTTGCCCAGACATCTTGAGCATGGCCACCATATGTTAGGGGCTACTGCAGTCACTCAATAATGTCATGCTCTGGAGTGTCATACATAACTATTGTTCAGTAGATACAAGCTCTGTTGCTCTATTAACTTTTTATGTGGACTACAGTAATATTTGGAAACACTCTCTGGTGTTGTCTAGTAAATCCCCAATGCACCTGTAGTGCTGCATACATGGGTAGTCTTTCATCTTTCTGTTGCTTGCAACTATAACAGTATCCCTGGTGTCTAGTTTCCCTCCCAATGCATGTTGCATGCTACAGACCTTATTATGCTAGCAGCTGTCCTGAGATTACATGTCAGACAAGTATTCCTGGTGTCTCATGTGTCTGTCAATGTCCATGTACTGCACAATTTCAAAGGGAAGTTGAGAGGTATGAACAACCCCACACTCATACATGTGCATACATGGACAAACACACACAAACACACACACACACACACACACACACACACACACACACACACACACACACACACACACACACACACACATTCTACATACATCAACCCCCCTCCACTCCACCAGATTGCACTTAGAGACAAAATAACCCCCCACACACACACACGCATACAGGTGAGGTTGCACAAAGATTTTACACACAGACCTCCCATTACTCATCTGTCAACATGCACGACATATGGCACTCAACAGCATGTAGTGCAACTCTAGTCAATCCCTGCTAGCAACATTATACATGTCTGGGATGCATGGGTTGTGTTAGTAGGTGATGCCCCTTCCCCTGGAACACACAGGACCCATGTACACAGTATTGCTGTGCACCTGTTTGGCACCCTGGCATGGACTGTGCACCATACCTCACAGGTGTACACACCATTGCTGAATGTGTATTATTGTGTCAGTTATGTTTGCTCTGCTGCTCACAGCACCTATGTGTTGGTCCGACATATACCTGGGATGATATGTGGACAGATGTCATCTGTGAATGCCTGATGTCTGATTTACAGATCTCATCATCAGCGGTGCATGTATGGCCAATATGATAAAATTACACTGACAACCTTCAAACCTCATTGTGGCTATGGGGAGTGTACACACCCTTTTTGATATGACACCCTCTTCCTTGATATGCCATGGGACCACATTACTGCATATGTTAACATTACACGAACCTGATATGTGACATATGACCTGTACAATCAAATGCAGTGTCAGACAAATGTGTCAGTTGTGTAGATGCTGATTGAGATGCATATGCTTTGTGGGTGCATATGTGTGCACGCCCTTATCATGATGGTTTGCTGCATGTACTGTTATGTGTACTGCAGCAGTCACTATTCCTGGCAGGTGTATACTAGCATGGGCCATCTGCATTTGCCAGTATTTGGTCATTCTGCCCTACAAATTTCCCCCAACTTTGCATGATTGCAAGGTCAACTCATGTGCACATTCCTTGGAGGTCACTCACTGCTGTCACTATTGCTGTGGAGTCAGGGTTATGTCTGACACAATTCCTGACCTTGACTGTGTACAGATATAGCCATTTTTAGCATCCTTTGGATCTCTGCTTTAATGCACTGCTGTGTCATGATGATACACCCTCCACACCCACAGCATTTTTGCAGATGCTTGACAACTATGGCCTACACATGTGTGTCAGTTTGCAGTGTCCCAAACACTGAACATCATGTGTACCAGCCTAGTACCAGCTAATGAATGGCAAACATACAGGTGTACACTGGCACCGGCAAGGTGCAGATGGGGATGGTGGGATTGAGGTGGCGTGAGGTGTTGGATGTGCAGCGCAATTATCTTAATTGATACTGTATGTAGGTTTCCAATGTGGTCTTGGTACACCAGTGCACATTGCAATGCATGCATTTTAGGGACCTTTTCTGTTACGCATATGCTACCTGTAGAGAGGCCTGGCTGGTGTTTCCTGTGGTACAACTGTCCCACCTGATTACCCTAACCTATGGGCCACACTTATGCAGAGTCCAGGAAATTGCTGACATGGGTTCTGCACAGCTAGTACTTGCTAGACATTCCTGCAACTCCGTCAGTGTTGTGGCATGTTACTAGGCAACCTGCTTGACCAGTTTGCAAGATGTGACATCATCTGTGTTGGATGGCCATCTGTTTATTTTCTACATTTATCCTGTCCCATACATCCCCGCAACATACATGACTGTCTGCACTGTTTGCCATGGTATATTGAATGGTGAGGTATGGCTACATGTCCAACTCCTGGGTGCTACCTGTTGGGTATGGGGTCCATGCCATGACATGTAAGATGTGTGCAAGCCATGGCTGCCTCTGTTGCAGGTAAGTGGGCACATTTGATGGCCAAACATCTTGGACAGCAGACCATTTCTTGGTGTGACATTGGGGAATTGTACTTTCTGGAAGGTCTATACTCATGAAGAATGCATGCCATCAGTACCTCAACAACTGGTTCCACTATATTTTTATCTGGAGTGTATGCACACACATGCTTCCAGTGTTTGTGATGGTATGTATTCCCCATATCTGCTGTCCTAACATAGGATTCCATATTACACAATCATGTTAGGACCATGTTGCAATTTGTAAGGGTTATGGACTGTAGTATTGTGATATGCCGTAGTGTAGATATGAAACAGTTGCCATTGTAATAGTGGTATATACACTGTTGTAGCACTGTATAAGGGTGATGTTTCAGACATGCCCCTACTGTAGGCCATTTGTCCCAACATTATGTTCATCTCTGTGCACACATTTTACAATGGCAGGATGTTAGTTATATTGCAGGAGTCTGACATACCCTTCAGATACACAATCATGGTGATCACTGTGATGCAGTGCAGTTAGCAGCAACAATGTGAACATGTACAGCACGCATTATGGGTAGCTGTGTTAAATGTGTGCATGGAATATACCATGGCCATAACATGACCAGTGTATTGGCAAACCTGAACAAACACCATTCTCACCAGCTACAGGCTGCTGCCCTGGAGGTATACCAGAGGGACCTACATAATTGTGTAAGAGATGTGATGCCAGTAGCCACACCTGTGGCATTGGTACAAGGTGGGTGCAGTATTACAGTACATCAACAGTACAAGCCCACAATACTACAGATTATGCACATCTGTTTATTATTACAATGCATCAACAGACTATATATATTTCATCTCACATATGCATGATCTAACTGTACAGATGCAGATGGATACGCAACAGTGGTCTAATGATGTGCCCTGTGACCTTACCTGAGCGCTCCTCTGCCATTGTGTGGGTTACACCCACCTCTACTATGCTCTCCACCAAGTCTTGAGTTTGCGGGTGGGCAAGTGCCCCGAGGCTGGCAAGGAGCTCCTCAACATGTGTCGGGGGGGCTGGATGGCATGACTCCCCTGTTGCAAGCTGGTGCCAACTAACTGCAGCAGCACTTTGGCGGGCATGGTGAAGTAGATAGGTGCATTAATGTCGGACCTGCTCATAACTGCGGTTATGCAAGCCGACATTGTATACCCTGTGAACAACATTGTTCCGCAGGATGGTCTGCTCCTGCAGATCATGGGCTGTTCGGCCAAACAACCTGTGGTAGTGCTGCACCAGGTATGAGATGATGAAATCATTCTTCGCTGTATAAATTGGCTAGCCTTCCCTCGACATATTGCCTGAACGACATAAAGATGGAAACAAGTCTGAGGACCTCATGCTGCAAGGTTATCATAGTTGTTAATCCACATCTCTGCCCCCCCCCCACCATATCTGCAACAAAAATCTGATCACACAACTCAATGGGTATGTCTACAGAAGACTTACCGTTGGGACATATATTGCATTGTACAACACTTTGTGCTATGTGTTTGCAATCATGTTCCATGTTGGGACACTATCATCGGTGGTCTGTTATGGACAATGTCACCTGCATGCCATTGTAAGGGCCACTAGGGTTCCATATATGCATGTGTTCTGCTTGCTATGTGACTGCTGCACATCTGTTGTTTTGTGTTAATGGGGATATCTATGCATGCTGTTGGACATGCTCCGGGAATGTGTTGACTATTACTACCCACATATGTTCTATAACAGTGACACAATAGCATGTTTGGGGAACAGTTGCCACCAGAACCACCTCTCCCACCTCATATGGCCATGTTCCCAGGCCACATCACATGTGGGACCCACCCTGGGCATCCTCCTCTACTGGTCCTGCACTACCTTTAGGTGGAACCACATCAAGGGATGCAGTTCACCCCACTAGGAGCACAGACAGACAGGATCCTGTCACCCAAAGTCAGGTCCAGGGTCTGGTGCATAGGGAGCTCCACAGAGAGTAGGGGGATGTGCTACATCACCTTGAGGCCCTCAAAAAACACTCGCAGGGTCTGCACACTCCTCCTGCTCAGCCCCCAGCCAAGGCACCTTCAGGGCTGTGAAGCTGAAGTTGTGACTGCCCATGGGTGGGGACCTTGGTCCCATTGTTTCAATATGGGGGCTCATGGGCTTCCACATCGCAGACGTCACTCCCTATCCAGGGTATTTACCCAACACATGTGTCATATACCACCCCATGTATGCTGTCTTCTCTTTCTTCCAACTCAACCTACCTCCACAAATATACCTGCTATCCTTCCCCAAATTACCAATCCCACCTTCACAAACAAGGGCAATGTGTTTCCAACATGGGGTTCACACCTGACATAACCATCCATTTTGCACACACTTACCCCTGTGCATATATGTGTGTATTGATATGTGCGATGTTCCCTCACATATCGTGCAGCACTGTCATTCAACAGTAGGGGACATGTATTTATATAAATATGTGTGTGTGTGTTTGTATATATGTAAAAATACGCACACACGCACACACACACACACACATATATATATGTGTGTGTGTGTGTGTGTGTGTGTGTGTGTGTGTGTGTGTGTGTGTGTGTGTGTGTGTGTGTGTGTGTGTATATGACACATGCTATCTATCTATCTATCTATCTATCTATCTATCTATCTATCTATCTATCTATCTATCTATCTGTCTATCTGTCTATCTGTCTATCTATCTATCTATCTATCTATCTATCTATCTATCTATCTATCTATCTATCTATCTCAGTCTCTCACCACTAAATGGATTGAGCTGCTTTGAATAGATTGCAGCATGAATTTTGTAGGTGATGCATATGATCAGATGGTGGCCTCTGCACCAATCAGTGTGCACCACTT
>NC_056725.1:1067083309-1067155809 GCF_019279795.1 Protopterus annectens | reverse complement strand
GGCAGAGCAAGGGCCATTGGATACAGAGTGATTAAGGCACTTTTAAACAATTTTAAGCAGGATTGCACAGGTTTGCGTGACGGTAAGCAATGCTAACTTCCGGTTAAATATTTTTACACTCAGTTAGCCTCCAAATTGCTTATCCTGTGTAGTCATTGTTTACCCCCACGCAAACCGGCTTAAACCTGCTTACTGCAGCTTAAACGTACTTACTCCTGTTTACCCCCGTGCTAATTTCTTTAAAAGAAAAGAAAAAGGGTTGATAGGAAAGTGGTGAAAAAAGGACACAAAGAGGGAAAGACGGTAGGGAAAATAGCTAGGGATGTGCAGGACAGGTGTATGGAAGGTCCATAGCTGCCCATTTCTTCCACAGCAGCAGCTGTGCATATACACTGATTTAGAGGTAGATTTGGACACTCATACCCCTGAGAGAAGGGTGAAGACAACAACAATATGTTGGGAAGTCAATTAGACCAGATTACATGTGTCCAGTGGACACATGTGCAAAATGGACAGCTATGTATGGGACAAGATTTTTTTGGGAACAGATTGCCCTTTTTTTAAGGTGAAAGTGGGATGTTGGGGAGGGATAGTAGGTATATTTGGGGAGGTATGTTGGGTAGGATGACAGACAAGACAGCATACAGGGGCAGTATATGACATATGTGGGGGGTAGTCATCTTGGATAGGGAGGGGTGTTTGGAAGTCGGAGGCGCATGAGTCCTCTAATGGAAACAGTAGGACTAATGTCCCCACCCATGGGCAGTCACTACTGCACCTTCATGGCCCCAAAGGTGGCTGTGCTGGGAGCTGGTTAAGAGGGGAAGGCTGACCCTCTAGATGTGTCACGTGGCCCTCAAGCTGGTGTAGCAGATCTCCAAACTCCCTGTGGACCTCCCTACTCACCAGACCCCAGACCTGACAATGGGTGACAGTATCTTGTCTGTGCCCGCTCCTAGGCGGGTCGAGTCCCATCCCTTGAGGCAGTTCCACCGGAAGGTGGTGCAGTAACAGTGGACGAGGATGTCCCAAGGTGGACCCCAGATATGCTGGTGCCCGGTGTCATGGCTAGATGAAGGGAAAGAGGTGGGTCTGCTGGGACCAGCCTTCCCAAACGTGCTATGGTGTTTCAATTTTAAAACATATGTGGGTTAGTGATAATTAACACATTCCAGGATTAAGTATAACAGCATGCATAGATATTCCCATGAACCCACTTACAGGAAATATATGCTTGACTGACACTGACATGTCTGCCCTGCTGTATTATGAATGCCACAGCTAGGAATCCACACCCTGTACGCACCCCATGCCATGGATACCTCAACTATAGTACCACAGTCAACAGAACATGTCTGGGTACAGGTCTCGAAGACAGACACTGCCCATGTTATGTAATACATGATGCATACATGTCAACTGGAGCACCTCACTGGCCCTCTGCAAGAGGCCACCAGATGATTGGATGTTGCATGTAACTCTCACCCTGAGGATCACCCCTATGGTATCTGTTGATAGATGGCCTGCTGGCACATGGCAGGTGGCATGATACCACTGCACACACATCCCCTACTCTTACCATCTCTCCATGCACAATAGTCTGGTACACACCTATGAACACCTGCAGCGATGGACCCCAGTACTGACAAATGTGTATGTGTGCATTACTGAGAATAACAGTGTCTGTGTGTCTGTAGACCTGTAGTTGAGAATACCTTGAGGCCCTTCATGGCTGCTGCTGTACTGGACATTACATGTACCTTGTTACACTCTTCTCCCTAAGGGCTACCTAGGGTTTTCAGTACCAGCACAACACTGTTGTACAATTGGGTTGATAGGCATGGGATACCCTCTCAGTTCTGGCAAGTGTGTGTATGTGTGCATGTGTGTGTTTTTGTAGGATACAGCATTCTGAGGCCACATTCTCCTAATACAATATGTTTTGCAACACAGTATTGGGGTAGTGATGTTGCTGACCATAGAAGAGCCATGATAATGCATCACCCTAATATCCCTGTGGCATGTGCATTAGATGCATATCCCTGTAGTAGCACTCTTCAGATAGACAAGTGGTTTTATTGCAGTCCTGGTCAATGTGTGATGGTGGGTATGTCAGAGTATTATCATGGGTTTCAGTGCATACAATACCCACTGTGGGGGTGTGGGTGCTAGGTATACAGTCTTTATACCACGGTACCCCCAGTACATGTCTCATATTCCACTGTATGGGGACCGCTGTCATCATCAGTCATACAGGTAAGTGATAACACTATCTAGCCCAGTTATGCATGTGCTGTGTGGAACTTATCTGTAACAGAATGGACACACTGACAAGGTAGTTAGCAGTGATAAGCTCAGGTCTCTCAGATGTGTGTATGACTGTTATGTGTTTGTCAATGTGTATATGGCAGTATGTCACACTATGTATTGTCCATAAACAACCAGTACATCCCCCATTACCATACTGTACAGGCCTGGGATGCTCTTCAAATAATAGGTAACCTGGAACACACCTCATCCTAAAAGCTGTGTGGTGTGTGCAATTAAGGCCACACACATCAGCAGCACTACATACCTAGGTAGGGGGTTCTAGTCCCAATGATGCCAAGTAAGAGTGTGTGTGTATGTGAAGGAATCTATTTCTGTTTGCAGAATATACATGCCCCAGGAGGTCATCTGTCTGAGAATTGCCTGGCAAATGCCAGCATTTCACAGGTATCATGCTGTGGAAATACATTCCATCACAACTAGTGGTAGATGTGTAAATGCCCTTTTCCCCACTGTATAGGTGTACAGTGATACTGTGGTTGATATATATAGCTGGGTATGGTTCTTGTGGACACAGCCACCATCATTGCAGTTACTGTTGAGTGTATCCCCCACTTAGCTGGCTGTAATACTGTACAGTTAATGTTAACATGTTAAGTAGTTATCTATCACACTATCTGCAGTTCTACAGCACCTCTTACCCCCCCAAAGGGTAGGGCTGTGCCACCCACACCAGCACAAATATATTTACTGAGTTGAGGGTTGCACTACATTGGGGAAGGGAACATATACCCTGCCAGTACCATAGTCAATGGCATTAAACTAGCAGACTGCTTATTTTCTAATGTGTTGTTGTAACTATTCTGTCTTTGTAGAATTACATAGGCTAAAATGGGTTCCTTGCACAGGTACATACATCCATGTGTACATTATTCTCTGTGTATTGCATCAACACCAAAGCCTCTGTGTGTGTCATACACAAACATGTGGCGTGTACCACCCAGTACAGTTACCATTGTCCACTGTAGAAGGGCTGTTGACATCAGCCTCCATGCACTCACCTGTATACACAACCCTCAGACTTATCGACCATGTGGCACATGCAGTAACTGTTATACAGATCTGTGACATGTGTTCACCTGTACCCAGGATATGGCACAGTCAAGGTGTCACCACAGTGCCATAGCCCTTGTAGGATACAAAAACAGACCATGATCCTGCTGACACATGGACACCTACAACACAAATGGAATACATCATGGAGATCAATATCACTCAGTGTTAATAACAGCTATAATGCATCATGGCTGGACAGCTACACTTCTGGCATGTAAGCATTAAACTTTACTACTGACAACATGTTATACAGTATTACACTGGTACACCATCGTACAGTCATCCTGTGCATCAGAACCATATTAGCCTGTGCCTGCATTAATGTTAGGGATGACAGGGATGTGGCACAGGTATCATCATATGCACAAGGTGTGTTGGTTTGCCAGAGACCTAGGTTGAGCCATAAGTTTGACACCATGTGTGTGAGTGAGAGGGTTTAATTATTAATTTGGCTATGGTGATGTGGTGTGTGTAGGTATAGGGTTGCCCTAGCTATGTTGGTATTGTGTGTGTGTGTATGCATGCACATAGTTCTGCCATGTGTTTGCCCTATACAGGGGTTTGTTGGACAGCTGCAGACTGTACCTGGCAGGGTGTGCAGTTCACTATCTCCGGTCATCATCGACACATGAACTGTGCCTGCCTGGTGTGCCACGGGCACATCCAGATACAAGCCACTATGTGCCACTCTCCCCTGATGATGGCATATGTCTGCTGGATCAGGGTTCCTCTTGGGACTAGCCAGGGCCACATGCACATGGCCTGCTGTGGTTGGTGTGGACAGCACCCCCCCTGCAGTTCTGGGGCTGGTCCTGCCATTACAGGAGCCGCTCTGTGTTCTGGCACATTCACGTCGACCTCCAGCTGTTGCTGGCCTACATCCACGTGGCTGTCGCACCACTCCCACCATATGCCCAAGCACGGATATTCCATGGTCGAGGATTCCTACCATCTCACCCAACCATCTATCCATGATGTCTGAAAAATAATGGAGGGCACCTGCAAGATCACAGATGTTGTCAGTAACAGCTGAATGAGTAGCCCTCTGCAGCCTCAGAGCCTGTCTGGTGTACCATTCCATATGTGCCTGCACCTCCATGATGGCCTGAAACATGCGTCTGGTGGTACCAGATGTGGCACTTCTGCCAGGGGCATGATGACCAGCACCCCTCCAACGAGCACCCCTGTATAACTGCCTATGTGGTACCCCACTGGACATCCAGCTATGGCTGCTGTGCCCAGACACATGTCCCATAGATACCACACCCTCCTGTCCCATGCCACCAACTGTCAACTGTCCCTCAGCTATGGCCACTGGTGATGGGGTATGTATAGGCAATGTGACTGTGTGTGGGGATGGGGTGGATAATAGTGGGATGTCAAACGATGGTGCAGCTTCAGCCCCTGACAACCCTGCCTGTGCCTCAGCATACCTATCATCATTTTCAGTGTCTGTATGGACACCAACATCAGATTGCCTGCAGGAGGGACCCTGACCTACCTCGCCAACTGTGAGGGGAAAACAAGAAACACACTTTAAGACCTGTACGTCCTTGCTTAACAGTACACACATGCACACACACACACACACACACACACACACACACACACACACACACACACACACACACACACACACACACACCCACACACACACACACACCCTGACATTCCAGCATACTACTTACCTGTCCCTGAGTTTACAGAATGCCCTAGTTTTTTCTCTTATTTTCCCCATCCTGCATCAGTCTTGAATAATTACAGTCAACAATACCAATCATTAATGTATCGTTCTTCTAATTGCTCAGAAAAGTGATCACAAAACATGACCTGTTACTCCATTAACTCTTTAACTTGATTGGAGTCATTTTTTCAAACATTCTCTGATGTCATCAAGTGTTCATCCTGGTTTTGTCCAGACGTCTTGAACATGGTCCCCATATCTTATGGGCTACTACAGTCAGTCAATAGTGTCATGCACTGGAGTGTCATACTTCACTACTGTTCAGTAGATGCAAGATCTGTTGCTCTAGTAACGTTTTATGTGGACTACAGTAATATTTGGAAATACTGTCTGGTGTTGCCTAGTAGTTCCCCAATGCATCTTTAGTGCTGCATAAGTGGGTAGTCTTTCACCTTTCTGCTGATTGTAATTGAAAAAGTATCCCTGGTGTCTAGTTTTCCCCCCTAATGCATCTTTCAAGCTACAGACTTTATTATACTATCAGCTATCCTGAGATTACATTTTAGAAAAGTATTCCTGGTGCCTAATGTGTCTGTCCATGTCCATGTACTGCATGATTTCTAAGAGAAGTTGAGAGGTATGAAAAACCCCACACTCACATATGTACATACATGACACACACACAAACACACACACAAATACATACCTGCATTCTACATACATCAGCCACCCTCCACCCCACTAGATAGCACTTACAGACAGATTAACCTCACACACACATGCAGACACCCACACACACACACACATATACAGGTGAGGTTGCACAAAGATATTACACACAGACTTATTACCCATCTGTCAACATGCATGACATACAGCAGTCAACAGCATGCAGTGCAGTATAGTCAATCCCTTTTACCAACATTATACATCTCTGTGATGCATGGGTTGTTAGTAGGTGATGCCCCTTTCCCTGGAACACACTGCACCCATGTACACAGAATTACTATGCACCTGTTCGTCACTGGCATGTACTGTACACCATACCTCAGAGGTGTACACACCATTGCTGAGTGTGTATATGTGTGTCAGTTATGTTTTCTCTGCTGCTCACCACCCCTATGTGTTTGTCTGACACATACCTGGGATGATATGTGGACAGATGTCATTTGTGAATGCCTGATGTCTGATTTACAGATCTCATCATCAGCGGTGCATGTATGGCCAATAAAATACAATTATACTGACAACCTTCAAACCTTACCGTGGCTATGGGGAGTGCAAACACCCTTATTGATATGGCACCCTCTTCCCTGATATGCCATTGGGCCACATTACTGCATATGTTAACATTACACGAACCTGATATGTGGCATATGACCTGTGCAATCAAATGCAGTGTCAAACAAATGTGTTAGTTGTGCAGATGCTGATTAAGATGCATACAATTTGTGGGTGCATATGTGTGCACAACCTATCATGATGGTTTGTTGCATCAACTGTTATATGTACTACAGCAGTCACTATTCCTGGAAGGGGTATACTAGCATGGGTCATCTGCATTTGCCAGTATTTGGTCATTCTGCCCTACAAATGTCCCCCAACCCTGCATGATTGCAAGGTCAACTCATGTGCACAGCCCTTAGAGGACACACAGTGCCGTCACTGTTGCTGTTGAGTCAGGGTTATGTCTGCCACAATTCATGACCTTGACTGTGTGCAGATACAGCCATTCTTAGCAAGCTGTGGATCTCTGCTTCAATGAACTGTTGAGTTTCAGGATGACACCCTATCCTCAGCATTTTATCAGATGCTTGACAACTATGGCCTACACGTGTGTCATTTTGCAGTGTCCCAAACTCTGAACACCATGTGTACCAGCCTAGTCCTTGCTAATGAATGGCAAACATATAGGTGTACACTGGAACCAGCAATGTACAGATGGGGATGGTGGGGCTAAGGTGGGGTGAGGTGTTGGTTGTGCAGCAAATGTATCTTAATTGATACTGTCTGTAGGTTTCCAACATGGTCTTATTACACCACTACACATTGCAATGCATGCCTTTGGGGGACTTTTGCTGTTATGCATATGCTACCTATAGAGAGGACTGGCTGATGTTTCCTGTGGTACAAATATCCCATCTGATTACCCTAACCCATGGGCTACACTTATGCAGAGTCCAGGCAATTGCCAACACAGGTACTGAACAGCCAGTACTTGCTAGACATTCCTGCTACTCCCTCAGTGTTGTGGCATGTTACTAGGCAGCCTGCGTGACCACTACGCAACATGTGTCATCATCTGTCTTGGATGGCTATCTGTTTATTTTCTACATTAATCCTGTCCCATACATCCTCGCCATATACAAGGCTGTCTGCACTGTTTGTCATGGTATATGCAATGGTGAGGTAAGGCTACATGTCCAACTCCTGAGTGCTACCTGTTGGGTATGGGATCCATTCCATGGCTTGTGAGATCTGTGCAAGCCACGGCTGCCTCTGTTGCAGCTAAGTGTGCACATTTAATGACCAAACGTGTTGAACAGCAGACCATTTTTTTTGTGTGACATTGATGACCTGTACTTGCTGGAAGGTCCATACTCATGAAGAATGCATGCTCTCAGTACCTCAAAAGCTGCTTCCACAATATGTTATCTGGAGTGTATGCACACATATGCTTCCAGTGTTTGTGAAGGTATGTATTCCCCATATTTGCTGTCCTAACATAGGATTCCATATTACACATTCATTGCTCATGTTAGGACCACATTGCAGGATGTAAGGCTTGTGGAATGCAGTATTGTGATATGCCGTAGTGTAGATCTGTGACAGTTGCCATTGTGATTGTGATATATACACTGTTGTAGCACTGTATAAGGGTGATGGTTCAGATATGTCCCTACTGTAGGCCATTTGTCCCACCATTATGTTCATCTCTGTGCACACATCTTGTAATGACAGGTTGTTAGTTATATTGCAGGACTCTTACATACCCTTCAGATACACCACCATGGTGACCACTGTGATGCAGTGCAGTTAACAGCAACAATAAGTGAACATGTACAGCATGCATTATGGGTAGGTGTGTTAAATGTGTGCATAGAATATACCATGGCCATAACATGACTGGTGTACTGGCAAACCTGAAAAAACACCATACTCACCAGCTACAGGCTGCTGCCCCAGAGGTATACCAGAGGGACCTACATAGTTGTGTGAGAGATGTGATGTCAGTAGCCACACCTGTGGCATTGACACAGATTGGGCGCGGGATTACAGTGCATCAACAGTACAAACCCACAATACTACAGATTATGCACATCTGTTTACTACAATGCAGCAACAGACTATATATGTTTCATCTCACATATGCATGCTTAAACTATACAGATGCAGATGGATATGTAACAGTGGTCTACTGATGTGCCCTGTGGCCTTACCTGCACGCTCCTCAGCCATTGTGTGGGTAGCACCTCCACTATGCTCTCTGCCGGGTCTTGTATTTGCGGGCGGGCAGGTTACCCAAGGCTGGTGAGGAGCTCCTCAATATGTGTCAGGGAGGGCTGGATGGCATGACCCCCCCCCGTTGCAAGCTGGTCCTCCCTAACCACAGCAGTACACCAATGGGTATGGGGGAGTAGATCAGTGCATCGATGTCAGACCTGCTCATAACTGCAGTTATGCAGGCTGACATCATTTACCCTGTGGGCAAGATCATTCCACAGGGCAGTCCTCTCCTGCAGATCATGGGCTCTATGCCCAAATAGGGTGTGGTAGTGCTGCACCAGGTATGTGATGATGACATCATTCTCTGTGGCTGTGTACATCAGAAGTCTCTCCCGGAACATTTTTCCTGAAAGACATAAAGAGGGAAACAGGTCTGAGGACCTCATACTGCAAGGATATAATAGTTGTTAATACACATCTCTGCCCCCCCCACCATATCTGCAACAACAATCTGATCACACAACTCAATGGGTATGTCTACAGAAGACCTACTGTTGGGACATATATCGTATTGCAAAACAGTTTGTGCAGTGTATTTGTAGTCATGTTCCATGCTGAAACACTATCATTGGTGGCCTGTTACGAACAATGTCACCTGCATGCCATTGTAAGGGCCACTATGGTTCCATATATGCATGTGTTCTGTTTGCTATGTGACTGCTGCACATCTGTTGTTTTGTGTTAATGGGGATATCTATGCATGCTGTTAGACATACTCCTGAAATGTGTGGACTATTACTACCCACATATGTTCTATAGCAGTGACACAATAGCATGTTTGGGAAGACAGTTGTCAGCAGAACCACCTCTCTCACCTCATCTGACCATGTTACCAGGCCACATTACATGTGGGACCCACCCTGAGACCTAATCATCTACTGGTCCTGCACTACCTTCAGGTGGAACCACCTCAGGGATGGTGTTTGCCCCCTCCCGGAGCACACACAGACAGGATCCTGTCACCCGAAGTCAGGTCCAGGGTCTGGTGCATAGGGAGCACCACAGAGGCTTGGGGGATATGCTACAGCACCTTGAGGCACTCAGTGCACAATCACACGGTCCACAAGCTCCTCCTGCTCAGCTCCCAGCCCAGGTACCTTCAGGGCCGTGAAGATGCTGCTGTGACTGCCCATCGGTGGGGACCTTGGTCCCATTGTTTCCATATTCCAAACAACACTCCCATTCCAAGGTGTTTACCCACCATGTGTCATATGCCCTGTATGCTGTTCTGTCTGTCTGCCAACCCAACCCTCCTCCCCAAATATACCTACTATCCTTCCCCAAAATACCAATCCCACCTTCACAAACAAGGGCAATGTGTTCCCAACATGGAGTTCACGCCAGACATAACTGTCCATTTTGCACCCACTTACTGCTGTATATATATGTGTGTATTGATATGTGTGATGTTCTCTCACACATATCATGCAGCACTGTCATTCAACAGTAGGGGACATTTATTTATATAAATGTGTGTGTGTGTGTGTGTGTGTGTGTGTGTGTGTGTGTGTGTGTGTGTGTGTGTGTGCGTGTGTGTGTGTGTATGTATGTGTGTGTGTGTGTGTGTGTGTGTGTGTGTGTGTGTGTGTGTGTGTGTGTGTGTCTGTATATCTGTAGACATACATATATATATATATATATATATATATATACACACACACACATATATATCTATATCTATTAGATATATATATATATATATATATATATATATATATATATATATATATATATATAGGGTGCATTCAAACATCAGGTCCACACTCTCTAGCTCTCCTTCCTGCACAGCTGCACTGTTCAACATATGTCACATGTGGGCACTGCCTAACATTAGGGGGCACACTTATGGCGTTTGTGCATGCTACATTACACGTTAACATGACTGTCCTGCAAGTGGTGGGCTATGAAACTCATGTGTCTATCAAAATGGCATTACTTCTACCACCAGCTATTGGCCATACTAATATACATGTCTTGCAGTACACAACACACACTATGATGGCTTACATCTTGTCATTCAGTGCTGATCTGCACAGTTGACAGGTACGGCCCACTGCCCACAGGGACAGACAGTATTGTCCATATCAGTTGTTCAGCTGGACATCAGTACAACAACACCTGATGGCACATATAAATCACTCCACATCATTTATCCCATTATTATAGACCAAGTACTACATTCAATTACATGCGTATATGCTTCACATCCCTGTTGTGGGACTGTTGTCTCTTCTGGATACAGTTTGCTGTGTCCCCTTGGTTAACTTGGGATGTCTGAAAGTTCAGTTGTTGAACAACTTTTTATTTACTGGATGTTTGTTTGTATTTTTTATTTTTGTTTTTTTCTCTCTCTCTCTTTGTCTCTCTCTGTCTGTCCACTACATGGATTATGCTGCTTTGAATAGATTGCAGCATGGATTTTGTAGGTGCACATAATCAGGTGATAGGCTCTTCAACAATCAGTGTCCACCACTTGCTACCTGCATGCAACCTGCTGTGTAGTACTTCCAATTACCACTGTCATGGCAACCCACTACTATATATTGCTAAATCATATGGGCGTGGTCCCTTTACATTTCCTGTATGGAGGACATCCTTCCTGTGTGTAGGCAGCAGTGTTACAGACAGCAGGTAGCAATACCTCTTATAACAGGACTTGTAGAAACAGGCCAACTACATATTTGTATAAGGTTCCAGACCTACAGACAGTGTGAGTAGTGTTGTTATTTGCATTGTATACCGCTAGTGTTACAGGGTTTCTGTGAACGTACTAGTTTAGCATGGAATGCAGTCTGTCTGCATAGCTCTCAACTGTGGGCCTATACACAGTATGGCCAGAGGATTGGCTGTTATGCTTTGTCAGTCCACCACACATGTCTTGTCTCAAATATATCACTGGCATTCTGTCTATTGAGTGCTATGAGTACATGGCTAAATCCATTTGTGTTTCTGACTTCATATTTCTGAATAAGGGTATGTTGCAACAATCCTGTAACAGCAGCAACTTTCTCAGTGTATAACAACAATATTGCAAATATGGCCCTGTGTTCCAGCCTCTGTCCTCCACCTATATACCAGGTTTGTCCATATGTCATGCAGTAAGAGGTTGTTAAGTAGTGGCCTGTGTTTATGTTATGCTGCCATCCCTGCCATCAGTCCAGTGCTGTTGTGGCCCCAACACATATTGTGCGATAGGGTCCATATATATATGGGCTACAGCTGCACAAAACATGTGTTCCCTTATGCAGTCCAGAGGTCAGTGTATTTAACAGTGTTATATGCCCTTGTAAGTCAGTCTATGGGAAAGGGGAATGCACCATATATAACCTAGGCTGTTACATGTGAGGGATATCAGTAGTTAGACACCTTAAGGTACATGTCTGTACATTTTCATACATTTTACCTTGGGAACATTGGTGGCCTGGAGCTTACTGTCATACAGACAGTTCTGTTTTTCAGTGCGATGGTGATGTTTTAAGTTAAGCATTGTTATGTAACAGATACATCCTCATTTTGACAACTTAATTCTTTTCCTCCTAGGGGTTGAATACAGAGTGCAATTGGAGGCTGCTGAACTACATTTGCATTACTTACTGCTGATTGATTCTTATCTTCTTGGCCAGTCTTTCTTTACTGTTGTACTACTTGAAGGCCTTGGCCTGGACAGCAACATATGTTATGCTTTCGGATTACTATATAAAATGTTTTGCTTGAGAGTTGCATTACTCATTTAGTATGTATTTCAAACACCTAACAGCTATATGACATGGCATATACAACTGTAATAGTACAAAATAAATATTTCGTATGTATGCAAACCTGAGTGTGGTGCCATATCCTTTGACTTCTCTGTGGGTATATGTTTCATGCAATAATTGTCTTTTGCATGAGAGAATCAAACACTGTCCATTTTAAAAGGTGGCAACTGTAGGAATACTGGCTGTTCAATATGCTGTGCACCCTCTAAATATGTATCTTCCTATAGATATCTATATGTAGTAATATATGAATATGTGTGTGTATGTGTATATACATACATATTATATATATATATATGTGTATGTATATATATATATATATATATATATATATATATATATATATGTATGTATGTATCTAAATATATATGTGTGCGTGTATATATGCATCATTGGAATGTTTACTGCTTCCATATTGTACACCCCTATGGTAGACAGATTGTTCTGCATGATATCTTCTTGATACCATCCTGACAACGTACAGGTGGGATGGATTGCTGTTAACTTCTTGTGGCTATGTTGTGTAGGGTCCTGGGTATGAGACTTGCAAGTGTTGATATTGTGTTGCAAGGCAGATCTGTTTGGCTGTGGAAGAGGGGATGATATCAATAATCACAAGAGGTACTTAAATTGGACCCACTCACCCCCATTAATGGTGCCTTTGCTCTTATATGTATTTGTTGTGTTCTCATATAAACATATATATATATATATATATATATATATATATATATATATATATATATATATATATATATATATATATATATATATATATATATATATATATATATATATATATATATATATATATATAATACATATATATATATATATATATATATATATATATATATATATATATATATATATATATATATATATATATATATATATATATATATATATATATATGTGTGTGTGTGTGTGTGTGTGTGTGTATATAAATGTGTGTGTGTGTGTGTGTGTGTGTGTGTATGTACATATATATATATATATATATATATATATATATATATATATATATATATATATACATACATACATACATCACATATATAAATACATTTCTCCTACTGTTAAATGACTGTGTTGGATGATATGTTTAAGAAAACATCAGAGTTATTTATATCTGACATGGCTTGTTGTAAATCACTTTGGTTATGGTGTACAGGGTCCTGGGTTTAAGACTTTCAAAGGCTGTGTATTTTGTTGCTGAGCAGAACAAGGGCTGTTTGATACAGAGTGATTAAGGACCTTTTAAGCAGTTATAAGCAGGTTTGCACGACGGTAAGCAATGCTAACTTCCGGTTAAAAATGCTTAGAGAGTGTTAGCTTCAAAATAGCTTATTCTGTGTGTGCATTGCTTACCCCCACGCAAACAGGCTTAAACCCACTTACTACTGCTTAAAAGTGCTTACTCCAGCTTACCCACACACTAATTTAGAAAGAAATGAAACATGGATCTTGGGAAAGTGGTAGATTTGGACACTTTATACATATTTTACACTACTTGCTGTATGGCATGGATTTATCATTCATTACACATTATAACTTTGTTTAGTATCCCTGATTCATGTGTATGTATACTGCATGGGTCACTTGTGTTTATCTGTGGATTTTACCACATTATTACAATGGCACCTCACATGTGCACTTAATGCCGTACTCCAGTTCACAAATATATTATTTAGTAGGTTATACAGCAAAAAAAATGTTCATAAATTGCTTTCACATGGAAAATGAAATTTACTACAATGAGGATCGAACCAAGAATGGATACTCACAAAGCAAATGCCTTGACCACTACACTATTGCAGTACTGCCTCAACTGTATGTATATTGCTATTTATCTTCTGGTGCTATTTAAGCTACAGTATGCATAGCTAAGTAATGGGCAAACCCGCGCAGCTATGGTTAAATTTAATCTGTTTGATAAAAAAACAATTCTATTGTTATTTTCTCTAGGAAGGAACAGGTTTCACTTATTGCTGTGGTTTTCTGCATGCATCTGCACATTTGGCAGACATCCTAGCAACCCCCCATACCTCGTATGTTCATAAATTGCTTTCACATGGAAAATGAAATTTACTACGAGGATCGAACCAAGAATGGATACTCGCAAAGCAAATGCCTTGACCACTACACTATTGCAGTACTGCCTCAACTGTATGTATATTGCTATTTATCTTCTGGCTATTTAAGCTACAGTATGCATAGCTAAGTAATGGGCAAACCTGTGCAGCTATGGTTAAATTTAATCTGTTTGATAAAAAACAAATTCTATTGTTATTTTCTCTAGGAAGGAACAGTTTTCACTTATTGCTGTGGTTTTCTGCATGCATCTGCACATTTGGCAGACATCCTAGCAACCCCCCATACCTGTCAACCTCTTCATGTAAAATATCTTGAAAAAGCTTGACAAAATGAGGTAAACTAGGGACATATTTTAAATATTGCTCTTATAAACTTAAGAAAGTTGCTAGAGTAACAGGATTTGTTTTAATATAACTTTTCTGAAGGATTTGGAGTCTGAAACTCAAATGTATGCCATTATTTAATGACTTCAATCCTGAGATCATCCCAGTGATTTGCCAGGACAAATGAGGTACAGGCCAAAAGTATGAATGAAACATCTGGACATTCTGCGAAGATCTTTACAGTTGAGAGGTATGCAATCCCCGTGAGCGTTCTCACTCATTGTAATTGCTGAATGACAACTCTTGAGTGCAGGGGCATGTATATTGTGAGAGCTCCACCCTCAGGCACACTACTTGCACTCGTCCTCTCTCTGTGTCCATTTAGGAGCAATGGCAGCACGCCTTCATAACTATGCATGGCACACCACCGTGCTGCTCCTAAACAGCCGTTTCCGTGCAGGAATAAGCTATTCCTGCACAGAACCTTACTGAATCATGGGGTGTGTCTTTTTTTATATTGATGTATGGAGCTTTTCTCCTCATGCCAGTTAGACTGTTCCAGTAATGAAATGCAAATCTCTCTCTCTCTCTCTCTCTCTCTATATATATATATATATATATATATATATATATATATGTGTGTGTGTGCGTGTGTGTGTGTGTATGTGTATGTGTGTGTGTGTGTGTGTGTGTGTGTGTGTGTGTGTGTGTGTGTATGTGTGTGTGTATGTGAGTGTATGAGTGTGTGTGTATGTGTGTAAGGAGTGTTTTATGTCTTCAAATGCCATTTTTCACAAATGGCATTCATCAACTCCCAATTCAGTGGGGAAAGCGAGACTATCCTTTTCTTCACTGTTCGGGATTTGAGAGTTGGTTTATATATTTATCAGGGAATATGTAGGATGCAGTCCTACACATCAGGGATGCAGTGGGACATTCCCAACCTGTAAAAAAGCTGTTTTTTATTTTTATTTTTCAAACCAGTGTTGGCTCAGTTAGAGAGAGAGGTGTGTACATTATGGTTATTATATACTTTATTTTCAGAACAGGACTCTATATAATTCTGTAGCTTTCTATGAATGAAACAATTTTATAGAAGGTTGTCGACTCTAGTTCTATGGCATTTTTATATCATTTTTATTAGGTTACTTATTTTTTGTGGTTTTATTTATGCATTGTAATTAGGGTTATATTACTACTTGTTGGCTTTACTGAACTATGTTTTAGGTACATTAATGTGAATTACTTCAGCAATGTACAATCAGGTCTGTTTTGTTTTTAATGTTTTCTCTTTGGATAATTGCTACCTATATTTTGATTGTTTCTTTTTTTGTACATTAATTTTTGTCATTTTAATATAATTAATCTTTATTCCTAGAGGATGATGTATGTGGAAATCATTTTATGGGGTGAGTTGTATATGTATTTTGTTTGTGCTCTTTGTTAACTGTGGCAGAGATGTCTTATTATTCATAGGGATTTAGAGTAGGTGAAACTTTGATAAGGTAGAATATATACATTTTTTATTATATCAATGAGACTATCTTCAATTCCCCATTTTGAGATCCTATTGACCTATTCTTTTCTTCTCTGGGTGAGAGCCACATATTTATTTCTGGTCTTAGAGAAAGGTGTATTCATTCATTCTGGGATTGGGATGAGAGTCCATGAGACCATTTGTTCCCATCTGGATGTAAGAGTTGGTGTTTGGGAGTAGGCTGATTTAAGGGTCAGGTCAGTTCTTAAAAGCTCTAACCACTCCCCTTAGTGGATGTGACTTCTGTGAATCCTTCTTTCCTAAGGGTGGCCAGGATATAACACATATGCCTGTACAGGCCTCCATGGTTAAGGTACACCACAGCTGTCAGCTAGAATCATAGTCCCAATGCATATATTGGGATTAGCATTGCAGTAGTCCAGCCACAGTTCTTCTCCCCTAGACGGGTGAGACACAACTGGCCACTATATATTACTGGAAAAGTTTACGATTGTAATTTGTTTCCTATACAGTGTGTTTAACTTGTATTCTGCTTTTAATTGCATATAAAAAGTAGGAAAGAGACCACAGCTGTATGTCTTGTGAGTAACACAGAAATTTCTTCCCACCATCGCACCCTGGTGCTGTTGTGTTCTTAAACTCAACTGCCTTTCTAGTTGTCTTCCCCTTAAGTTAATTTGACCACATATCTCCTTCCGGATCTAAAACTTTGAAATTCATATAGCAGAGACCATATAATTGAAATTTTGGAACATTGAACATTAAAATAAACACCCTTGACTAATTAAATATAGCAATTCTGAGATCGCACTACATTTCAGAAAAGGGTAAATTTCCTGTTTCGCACTGTACCACAATCTCCATTCAAAATGTTCAAAGTTTCAAAACTTTGATCATAGGGTCCCAACCATATGACTTTCAAAGTTTTGAAATATCAGTAACCTGATAGGGAGCCCTCCTTACCTTTCCCCTTCATTGGCTGTTGTGAGTAACCACAACATTATCATTTTATGAAATCACTCTCCTTCAACTATTTAAATTTATTGTCCATCCCACTGTATTCCATAGAAACAGAATGCAAAGTGCCCCTTTCAATCTATCTTTCTCTTTTAAAATGAGTGACTCTCCACTTAGCTAAAGCTTAAGTTACCCCTGTTTCATACCTAACTGCTCAGTGCACACTGAGGTGCTTAGGATATTAGCCATCTTTTCCCATCTTATCTTTAAAATCTGCAACATCTATTTCGTGACCACTAATTATTGGCAAGCCCACATTCAGCCCCTCAGTAGTTGGAATTAGTGCTTCTGTTTTCTCCTGGTGTGAGAAGTAGCCCAGGGACATTATTTCATGGAGACTGCTGTTCACCTGAAAGCCTAATAACTGCTTCTTACGTGACAACTTAGAACTTTTGCTTATATTCTACTCCTGGTGAGAGAAAGAGCAGAGTTTATTGACTTCTGGCTGTTTCTGGTTGGGCAGTGATTGTCTGTGCCTGATGTTCTTGATTGATCTTACTGTTATTCAAGCAATCTACCAGGATAAGGCTACAACAAGACTACAGACCCTTGCATCATCTGGCACAAGACTGTGGATCACTAAATAGGATGTGGCCTGCTTCTCATCTTGGGATTTGTGCTAATGTTTTGCTTCTGGTATGAAAACAAGCAAAGGAGCATTGTATCACAGCAGACTGAAGCTGTCGTGAGACCACATTAGTATTAGCCAGGCAGTAACCATTCATGTGACTTTCAATTTTTCATTATTCTTGACAAGCTAAGTCTTTGTATTCAGTAAGTACTGCTTGATTTGTTTTTAACTTCAGAATATCTGTCTAAATACTTCATCCTTAAATTTTCAGGGTCTACTTGTTAGTTTCCCCCTCAAGTGTTTGGCAGTGCCCTGTATAGACACAGACATTTTTCCTGTAAAAGCACTATTGAAATTTCACCTAGATGCACACAGGATAACTAGATTGCAGTGCCAAGCAATGTTCCCAGAGTTGTAAACTGGATACTCCTGGCATTGCTTTATATTCTCACTCCAACCGTCTAATCAATAAAAAGGATCTGCTGCCATGGATATGAACTTTACCACTATCTCTGTTACCAGCTTGGTGGATATGGGCATCCTGAGGTGAAGTAGAAATTACCTCATGTTTACTGACAACCAGTTAATTCTCAAACAAACTGATATGGTATATGAGAGATATATTTACGCAACATCACTGGAGGCAAAGCTCTCAACATACCTCTCAACCATATCGAATTCCTCAGTATTTATTAGTTTTGAGGGTAAAATAATGGAGTGCTACAAATTTCTGAGTGGCCCCTTTAATTCCAGATTTTTTCTATTTTTTTTTATTTACAAGTGTTTAAATTATGGCTGACATCATCCCACAATGTCATCAATGTGCAGGGGCAATGTGCCTGATGACATTAGTTGCTTTGTGAGGCAGACTGCCTGTTGGACTCAGTCGGAGACTCAGACATTACTGTTTGGAGGGTGGTTGGTGGTGGAATTAATTAGCAGCAGTGAGCAGAGCTAGCCTGCCCTGTGCACAACTTAAACTTCTACAGCAGCAACAGACACAGAGAGTTCAGAGTCTGCCCAGCACCTGCCCACCTGTATCTGTGTGCAGGAATCAAGGTGACAACACTTACTTGCTCCAACGATTCGACTTCCTCCTCCTCCAGGTAAATTAAAAGTAAAAAAGAATTAAAAAAAAACATGTATGCATTGCCTAATAGAAACTGTCTGCAGCAAAGGAATTCAGCAATCTGCAGTGCACTACACAATTCTTGTTGTTAAAATAGTTAATCAGCACTTGCTGCTTTTGTTCATGTATACGTGATGTTATCATCAGTTAGTGCAGTGTCGGTTCCTCATGACTTACGGTGCATCTGTAAGTATTGGTAATTGAATCGACGAGGCCCTAAGCCCCAGTTATTTTAATGCCACTTGTCACTAGCTGAGAGACATTTCGATAATGGCCTGAAAACACTAACAGTTTGGACATTTGTCTCTTCTGTGTGACTGCTTGTGGATAATAAATTTGGAGACTGAGTTGAGAGTGTGTTTTTTCGTCAGCCTCTTCAGTGAATTGTGAACAGTCAGTTGTGTCTATGAATGATCTTTTGCCAGCTTTTCAGTCTTGTTGTGTAAAACAAGTCTGATGTGTTCCGGTTCAGACTCATACTGGCCAAAGGTATTTTTGGTATTTGTTTTTCATTGTAGGCTTGTTAATTGTAATTGTTTCTTGATTGATTTGTTTGTATTAATGTTCAGTAATAAGAGATACCACAGGTGTAACCACATCCTGCATTTGGGTGTGCGTACTCAGTCTACAAAATGTACCTGGAAATGTAGTCACTAGCAGAGCCAAAACTGTCAAACCTGTTAAATGTCCTGCATGTTACTCTGTCTACCAAGGTCCATCGTTTATCCTTCTATAGCTAAAAACATTAAAACGGGGTTCTGTTTTCTATCTGAATGTCTCTCAATAAAGAATGAAATGATTATGTAAACAAATATAATAAATTTAATTTTCATGACAGTACATGCCTGCTACTCATTTTCGGACACTGCTCAAGAATATGAATTGCAAAATAGTTGGCTATAGAGTGTTACTCGGTGCAGTAAGTGGTTAGGGTACTGCCTTGGGCAGGCTCGAATGTGTTGAACTATATATGTTCCTGTAGTTTAGAATTGTTAAGTACTTATACAGTGTACACACACAGTGGGAATGTATCCATTTATGTTATGGTATGTGTTTTCATTTTTGTGCATATTTTCTTTTGTTTTCTGTATTGTCTGCACTTATTTATGAAGTTGCAAAGTGAAAGTGATGTATTTTATCATGTTACTGCACCTGGAGATAACTACCTCCAGCACTGTCTTCCTTGTTGTGTACAGAGTATAACTTGCATTCTGCCATTAGTCAGTGATTTTTTCTTTGGCAGATGTAGTCAGAAGCCTTTCTGTTACCCAGCCTTGAGGTGTAAAGGGATAACTCCCTCACTGCACCTCAGACAGCCTGAGCTCAACTAGCAGCATGGGCAGGGGAGGATAGGAATGAGTATCCATAACCAACTTGTCCTTGCTAGGTGTGGGTGGCAGTTTGACTCTCTACATTGGTGATACTTGCATGAATGTAGGTGTATTGCCACAGCATGAACTGCCTAGGGGGCCTATGCTGCAAGCAGTGTACCACTTGACCAGCAGGTAGCATCTTGTCAGGCAGTGTAGTGAAGCTCTCAGGGGTGCCATGAGAGTAGAGATAGTCCACAGGATCTTCATCCAACCTTGCTTCTTTCAAGGAATGAATGTGCAAGTGAGCTTTTGCTTTGATGGAAGAATGAATGAATAGGTCAATTGGGGTGAAGGAAATATGAGGGGTTGATATCACTTCAGAGTATTGTCAAAGAGAAAAAAGTATGGGGAATTATAAGTGAAAGACCTGTTCTGGTTGGATTTTTAGTTGAATGTAGAATAGAAGCTGTTTTTAAAAATGTATAATTAGTAGGGCATTTAAAATATTGCATTAAAGCTATAGCAATCAATTAGAGGATGTTAGAAAAGACTGGGAAGAGACTGGAAAAGCAATTTATGAGAGAACAGTGGGAGGACATATGTATGGCTCCCAATATGTATGGCTCCCACGTATGCAACAAAGTGCAGACATTTTAGGATCTTTGCATGGAAGTGTTTGCATACATATTTTTATACCTCAAGCTGACTTCAAAGATTTTTTTTTCAGGTAGATAGCAAATGTTGGCGGTAGGAAGTGAAAGAATTGATAACTGGTAACATATGTTTTGGAAGTGTAATGAGTTGGCATATTTTAAAAATTCCCTATAGAGGACTCTTGTCAGAAATATTTGGCTGTTACTAAGGAACTGATCCTTCTGAGCTGAGACATGGGATCTGAATTGTCTAGGCATAATAAGGCATTAAGTTTAATTCTGTTGCCTGCCAAAAAGCAATTACTAGAAAATGGAAATCAAAGTCTACACCAACTGTATTTGAAGTATTGAATATTATATAAGAGATAAAAGAACTGGAAGAGGAACCCTTAGAAAAGGGAAAGACCAAATTACATAGAAATAAATGGAAATTGTAGGAACAGTATATGTAGAATAATTAGGATAATTAGTGAGGTTTATGGAAGGCAGGAATTAATTATACAATGTTGGACTGATGATAAAGGGTAAAAAAAGACATGATGTATAATGTATGTAAATGGGAAAATGTTAATATGGTTTGCTTTCTTTTCTGGTAATATAGGTTTGGTTATGTCTTAAGTGATTGCATGAAGGAAGGAGAGACACTGAATCTTACATTTAGGTGCATACACCGTACAACCATTAAAAAACAGTTAACAAGATACAGGGTTCATGTTGTCCAAATGACCACAAATGATTGAGCAATTCCTTTGGTAAATATTCGCAAACACCAGACGAATCACCACAAAAGCAAAACACTGAAAATGTAGACAAGTATGGTTAAGCACATTTGTTTCATCTGCTAGAGACTTCTTCAGAACAAAATGGGAAACATTGTGTTAATCCTGTGCACCACATAAAAAGGCCTTTCTCTTAAAGGAGTCAATGCTCCTGTTGCTTGCTTTCAGATTGCATTTCTGGCTGTTTGTTTGCATCATGGCCACATAGCTGACATCTGGAGTTGTTCTGTGATTGTGCAGTAGAGGGGAGGGGGATAGGGCACCTTTTGGAAGGGATTGTTTCATTTCCTTATGCTTGTCCTCTTCCCCAAGATTTATTTCCTACTATTTTCAATTTTTTCCAAGTGCAAACCCACTACTGATGTCCTATCAAACTGAATACTTGTCTGTTTGTAATATAATTTGTCTTACTTTCTTTTACAGTGCAGGGAGGGAAGTCACAGTAGTAGTGCTTAGGGGTTATTGTCAGACTGTGCTTTTCAGTAGGTTTGTTTGCATGACTAAGTGGCACTTTGATGAATGTTAACATTTTTAAAAATGTATGTATAATTTAAATGTCAGTCCCTGAAATACGCTTCAACATTAATAACACCTATATTATACTACTGCGACTTGTACCCCTTTTAACATTTGCATTTCAGTTGTGTGAAGGGATGCTTGCAGGAGAAATTATTTTTCATTGCCAACCAGCCTTGTTCCTCAATTTGCTTTTGAATGTTGGCATCCCGCAATTCCATCAGAGTGGGTGGGATTACATAATTATGTATGCAAATTTTATGTTGATCAGTGTATAGATTTTTGGCTGGTTGTACCTACTTTTCATGAGCCTTTGTCCAGATTTTTGATGGTTCCAAGTTGAGAAGTATGGCTCTCAATAAGGTTGTCAGTAGTACACACACTGCATTTATCACACACAATTCAAAGTAGATATATAGACCCACATATGCTGAGGCACTTAAATGTAACCTTCTTAAACCCCAAAGACCTCCTAGATGCAGTGCGCATAACAAATGTCGTCAGCAGCCCTGAATGCGGTCTTTCAAAACAACACCCACATCAACACGTACAGTCACATCTCATGGAGCCTCTATTTCTAAGCCCATAAGGCAGGCCCCCACACAATCTAACATTTTTGTCATCAGAGACTCCATTGTGAGACACACAGATGTCCCTCTCACCAGGTTGAGTAAGGAGAAAGTCACGGTCAGCTGCTTATCAGGGGCTAGGATCTGCCACATTACGCATGCACTCAGTTCATTGGACCACAAGTACCAGTATGACTCAGTCATAGTCCATGTGGGTGTAAATGATCTGAGACATAGCTCCCTAGACTATAAGAAGAGAGACATCATGGAGCTCTTGGAATATCTGCCCCAGGCTGGTATAAGCATAGCACTAAGCAGCATTTTCCCTTCTCCAAAGATGATGCTACAATATGAACAAATGATGAATGACTTTAAAAATTGGCTTAGTTTCTGGTGTCATTCTAAGGGGGTGCAATATTTGTCAGCATGGAAGGAGATGTTCAAGAGACCATGCTGCTTTGCCAGGGATTTTCTGTACCTCTCCCCCTTAGGCTTTTGAATATTAGCAAAAACATTGTCTTCACCCAGTGCCTTTTTTAGGCAATGCCAATCTGAAAGTATTTCCGACATAGCAAATCAAAACCAAGAAAATCTAAAGGTATTACTGCTCTGTGCTAGGAGTATAAATAAAAAACTCCACTCCCTAGAAGGTTTCTTCATCCTAGAGAATGCTGGACTGTGTGTGGTCACACACCCACAGTGCAAAGTTATAATGCATTCCACACATTTACCCAAGCTACTGCACAGACGGAGACTAAAGTTGAAGCTGTCTCGATTTCCATCAAATATAAATATTCCTCAAGGCTGCTCAAACAGGACAATGCACTTGAGCTACTCCATGTTCAAATTACCATAGGTAAAATCCAATACCACTTCCTTGCAAGCTGCAGGTCCCCCCTCTATGACCCAGGAAACCGCTACCATGTATTTAAAATTATTGGAAACACTCACCATCCAACTCAATACCATATTCATGGGTGACTTTAATGATCCCACAATTAACTGGGAATCCTATATGACACCAAATGTATAGGCACAGAGTCCTGGATTTTGTAAACACAAGCTCCTTAGACCAGATTGTCAATACACCAACCAGGGGTGCAACCATACTGGATCTGGTCCTCACTAATATTGGGGAGTTATGCACACCTCCTAGTGTAATGTATTCTCTGGTAAGGTCACACCACAAAATGGTCTTCCTTGAAGTAAAAATAAAACTTGGACCACCAGCTAACCCTGAAATATCCAGGAACTACTCTAAGGCTAACTTTCTGCTATTAAGTGATAACCTGGCAAAATTTGAACCACCAATAAAACCTGAAAACACTGCTGCCTATGCAGAACTGTTCACAGAAACCCTGTATATGCATGTTAATAGCTTCATAGAGGCAGCTATACCCACCAGGAAGAATTATAAAACTAACTCAAAAAACAAGCCACCCTGGTGGAATCACAAAAGCAATAGGCTGTGTAACAGAAGGAAGAAAATCATGGCACAAATTAGGAGATGCGGCACCCAGCAGGATAAAAGCACTTTCATCAAATGAAACAAACAACTCAGAGGACAAATAAAGTTGAACAAAGCCAAATTTGAGGTAAATTTAGCCTCCCAGGCCAAGGACTACCACAATGCATTTTTTAGCTATCCCCTACCTCAAAGGTAACGCACAACTGTGTGCAGAGCTCTTTGCAAATGTAGCCACCTATACTGAGCCAGAAGATGTAACAAACCTACTGCATGATGAATTCAGCTCCAACTTTACCTTTCTCTACCCCTCAGTAATTAACATCAAATATAACTCCCCCCTGTTATCACTAGGGAACAGGTCCATAATGTTCTCTCTAAGGCCAAAAACACTGCAAGAAAGGACCCAGACAATATCCCAGGATGCCTCCTAAATGGCATGAAATATAATCTATCAGGCCCTCTGGAATTGCTGTTTAACTGTAGCCTCCAACCAGGCTTCATGCCTCTTGAATGGAGACAGCAACGGTCATCTCTCTGCACTAAAGCTAAAGTGGGTCATCTACAGACCCAGGAAACTACAGACCCATAAGTCTCACTAGTCTTATATGCAAAGCCATGGAAAGAATTATCACGGAAATGATCAATAATGATATAGAAAACCTCCAGACACTATACCCAACCCACTTTGGTTTCATCAAGGGCAGGTCATGTCTACTCAACCTGGTGGACGTCTTTGAGAAGGTCACCAAACCAACGGATGAGAGCAAAATGGTTCTTACTGCATACCTTGACCTGGCTGAGGCATTTGACACAATACCCTACTCAGGCATTGTTGACAAACTCAAGAGGTTAGGTACAAACTCGTATGTCACCAGGTGGATAGACAACTGGTTCACAAGCAAGACACAGGAAGTTAAAACTGGGGAGTCCACCTCTACAAAGAGGCCAGTCACAAGTGAAGTCCCTCTGGGATCAATCCTTGGACCACTCCTTTTTGGCATTTATTTCTTTGAAGTCAAGGCCAATGTCAGTGGTCTCTGGCTGACTAAATTTGCAGATGATTGCAAATTAGGAGCTGTCATTGAATCCCACAGCAATACAAATGTTTTCCAGGAAAGGCTGACATGGACAAACAACTGGTGTCAGAGCCATGTACTAAAACTAAATTCCAAGAAATGCATAATAGTATCCTTCAAGAAGTCATCCACCCTGGTAACAATCATATTGACAACACACCCCTTAAAGCTGACCCAGTAGTCAGGGACTTGGAGACACACATAGACAGTAATCTCGCCTTTGACCATGACGTGTCTGCAGTAGAGAGGAAATCATTCTATGTTGCACAGTTTAAACCAAAACAAAAAAGCAAGATGATGAAACGGAGTGGTGAAATACAAACCAACATATTTACTGAGTGCTTTCGGAAAGGCTAGTACCTCTCCTTCTTCAGACATACAACATACTAATTAAGCACCGTTTTATATTAAATGCTCCATGCTTATTCAATGAAAACAATTAACAACCGTAACTTAAAAGGGATATTCCACATTTAAAACTCATAAAATACTTCTTTTTATGGCAGACACAAATACAATACGAACGGACAAAAATTGACCTAGCATAGCTTCAAGCTTGTAATAGCAAGAAGACATAGCCTAAAATTATACATTCGCAGCAAATGTATATTAAATTAAATATTCATAAGATGACCATTAACCATATAACTGCATCTAATAAACTTGCTATAATATTGAGACATTCCAATTACTCTATGATAAACAGGGGCAATGCGAGCAGGAAAACATTATAAATGTTAAAAACATTAAAAGATACTACCAATGCAGCTATTATAGACCTGTGTACTCAGACTTTCAAAAAACAAAACCAGAAATAGTCTACTTTAGTATATCATTATAAACAAAAATCGCATTCTACTAATATGAATATGAACTGATCTCTTACTAAAACTAGAGAAGAGACACTACTCTAATAATTCAATCAGCTAGGGCACAATACAAAACTTATGAATTAGAATCGGAATAATTACCTCTTCAGGGCCAAATATTTTAAAACACATTTAACAGACGCATAGTCATTCAGCCCTGGGGGTACATAAGCTGCCGTTCTAATTTGCCAAAATAATTATTCCATTTCCAATTTAAGCTGCCAGGGACCACCTCTTTGGTCACCTAATACTTGTTGCAGTATGGCAAATTTAAATCTATGTTCTGGGAACTCTGCAAGGTGCCTTGCAAGAACATTTGTGGTGTCATTCTTGCTAATAGCATACTGATGTTCATAGATGCACTGCTTAATTTTTCTCTCTGTTTTTCCTATATAGAAAGCAGCACATCCTTGACAAGAAGCAGAATAAACTACCCCTTTTGTTGAACAAGAACATTTGCCATGACTTTTATAATTCTTATTCCTGATTTTGACCTGTTTTTCAGTACTGAGGTGTCTACATTGTTGGCAAGCTCCACACCTAAACATCCCTGTAATTCTACTTGATGTAGCTTTATTTTGATATTCAAAAAGAGCTTTGAGATTAACACCTCGCCTATAGGTTATTTTAGGTTTGTCCCCAAGAAGTTTCATCAAATCACTATCTTCCACTATTAAAGCCCAATTTTTATTAAAAAATTCTCTTATAAGAGAACAATCCAGACTATAAGTACAGAGGAAGCTAGTATGGAGACTTTTTATTTCTGAGTTGGTGGTACTGTGACTTTGACCTTCAGTTTCATCATTACTAACAGAGATGTTCACAGACAAAAGGGGTTTAAAGTGGCCTGTGTGCCGCTTAAAAATTACTTCAGAAGAAATTCTTGCTACCATAGATGAAGGATAACCTCTTTTAACAAACATAGATTCCAAATGTTTGCATTCTTCGATGAAATCAGTCTCATCAGAGTCCATCCTAGCTGCCCTCACCATTTGGCCTTTAATGACCTCTCTCTTTTGGTGGTGGGGGTGGCAGCTAGTGAAATGGAGGAATGAATTGGAGTAAGTGGCTTCCTGTATATGGCACTTTTAAACTTAGATTTTAATACATCCTTATACAAATGGATGTCTAGGAAGTTAATATGATTTTGTTGCAAGTTATATGTGAATTCAAAAAAATCAGTCAAAGCAGAAATTGCAGTAATGAAACCTTGAACCAAATCACTGGGACCTTTCCAAACTAAGAACATGTCGTCTTGGTAACGTGTGTAACAAGCGACATTGTTCTGAAACAAGCTGTTATTAAAGAGTAAGGTCTTTTCCCAGTGTGCAATGATACAATTAGCGAAACTCCCTCCGCAGGGTGACCCCATAGCCACCCCTGTATTTTGCAGATATATTTGTCCATCAAACAACATATAGTTGTTGGTCAAAACTATCTCTAAAAGAGTTTCAACTACGTAAATAGTAGTTTCACTAACTTGTCTCTGCACCATAAAATCCCTAATCCATTCCAAACCCAAACTTTGGGGTATAACTGTGTAGAGGTCCTTAACATCCATTGTTAGAAACTTACATTCATGATGGAAAGGTATTTTACTTAACTCGGTCAAAAAACTCCAAGAGTCATTGCAAATTTGCAATTCTTGTTCAACTAGAGGTCTTAAAATGCTATAAACATATTTTGCACACCCATAAGTAATAGAACCTCGCCCATCAACTATTGGTCTAAATGGGGGGTCTATAATCTTCTTATGTATTTTGGGTGTGCCAAATAGGACTGGTGTTCTAGGAGCTAACATAGTCAAATAATTATATAAGTCCATATCAATAGAACCTGTCAGGAAAAGGTCTTGGAGTGTAGACTTAATCTTTCTATGTGCTATATTTAGCTCGATATGACTGACTAAATCATAGGCTGTGGTATTGAGATGTTTCTTCATATTTTCCACATAGATGTTATAATCCATAAAGACCAACCCACCCCCTTTGTCTGGTTTCATCACTCTTATGTTACAGTCTCGTAGTAACTTAATAAAGTCACGTTGATAGTTATTGATGTTACTATTAGCTTTCCTGTTAGTAATGTTATTATTACTTAGGGCTCTGAGATCGATCTCACACATCTTCTCGAAAAAAAATAAGTTGGAATGAAGTGGTGGATTGAACAGACTTGAAACCCTAAGTGGATTTGTAAGAGTGGAACTTGCCCCCTTTAGGGCATTCAAGTTGAGTTTCCGAACAAATAATTTTAAATCTATTATAGTTTTTACAAGGTCCATATTAGAATCTGGGACAAACGTCAGGCCCTTGGAGAAAAAATCAACCATATTGTGGGGTATGTTCAGCTCAGTATAATTATAAATGTGGAAGTCTCCTCCGGAACTTGAAATAATTTGTGGACTCCCCAGGATTGGTTGGATTATCGCCTGCGCTGATTCCGTTTGTTCCGTATGCGAACCTGATTCTTGTTTGATCTCAACTTCACCTGTTGGTTGTTCTGATGCATTAAAAAACCCTGTTGGTAACTTGTTCCTGGCTGATTAATATCAATACCCTCATGCTGATGTTGGATATGAGAGTTATTATTGTTAGTATTGTGAGTATTATTGTTATTAGAAATATTATTAATTCTCTCACTCCTACGAAGAACCAGTACTTGTTCTGTACTGATGTTAGGTTCTTCATTTTGAGAGATGTCATTAAACTATTGAATATTACCACCAGATTCAGTAGGGGCTCGATTTAAAACAAAAGGCTGAAAAATAACAGGTGGACGAGGGTATGCATTTTTATTTGCATACTGATTGACATCTCTTGCAATTTTTTTCTTTTTAATATTCAGTAATTTAGCCATGGTGGCTTCAATGCTGGTGAAGATCCGCATAAAGTCATACTTATAGCGAGGAAAATCAGTACTGGATTTAATTGCATGTTCCAGTATTTCCAACTCACTTTTAAGAGTGCCAACCTCAGTTTTGTAATGATTAATCAATAAACATATAAATTCAAGCCCTTGTTCATCAAATAAGTTTAAAAGTGCACAATGGAAGTCGGACCCTTCCACCAGGCCAACAGGATACCTCCATTGTCTGAGCCCCTTTGGAACAAGTTTTTTTTTGCTAAGCACTCCTCAAGGTACGCTATTTCAAGCTGTAACTTCCTACAGCAAAATAACTTGTTGTCAAAGTCATTAATAATAATGGTAATATTACTCACCACAAGTGCTTCTTCCTGGGGTGAAGTATTCAGAATAGTGTCATTAAAAAATAGTTGTTACTTAAAAATTCCCAATAGAAGGAAGTGAATTATTTCCTGCTGCTTGGATGTTATGACTGCCATTACAATTAACAGCCTGCTGAGCCCGTAGCCCTTGGTTCAATTGACTGTCTCTCAAAACAGTAGCACTTGCTGCTACATTATCCCTAGGTGCTCCGTTGTTTGTTATTGCAGCACCTAAGGACTGGTTGGCATCCGATTCACTTCTTCGAGTTGTGGGGATGCCTAAATCACCTCGTGAACTATTTCCAATATGAGCAGTATTCTCACCGTTGGCAAAACTGTCCATCCTCTGTGTTAAAGTGTCTACCCGACTCATTAGAGCTTGAATTAGGGCCGTTAAGTTTCCGACGGCGTTCGCCTCACCGGATAAGATGTTATCATTAATATTAACATCAGTTCTGCTGGTAGGCTCTTCCTGTGAAAACATTGAGCCTTGCAAAGCCGCTCCTGTTTCACTCGCCATACTACAAACTTGTAACAACAAGAAAAAACGTCAAACTGTTTAAACCAAAACAAAAAAAGCGAGATGAAGAAACGGAGCGGTGAAATACAAACCAAACTTATTTATTGAGTGCTTTTGGAAAGGCTAGTACCTCCACTTCTTCAGACATACAACATACTAATTAAGCACTATTTTATATTAAATGCTCCATGCTTCAATTAAAACAATTAACAACCATAACTTAAAAGAGATATTCCCCATTTAAAACTCATAAAATACTTCTTTGCACAGTTTATAAACAAAGGTATGACATCTAGGTCCAAGAAAGTCATTTTTCCACTGTATTCGGCATTCATTGAGTACAATGCCCCCTTTGCATGTACCTAATCAGGCATATCCAACAAATGGAACATCCACAGAGATTCCTCACTAAAAGAATATAGGGTGCAAGTAAAATATCCTTTGTAGACCACCTCAAGGCCCTATCATTGTATTCTGTCTCTTACAGGCTGTTGAGGGGAGATTTATGCCTGGTATGCAGGGTATTGTCAGACCCCACTCTGATGGACCTCCTGCATATCAGCAAAACAAACAGCACCAGAATTACCCATTCTAAAGACTTAAACCTTGCCTGTGATATAAATAGGCCTGCTGGACAGAGGTATGTATCCCTGAGACTACCCTTTCTCAGGAGCAGTCTCCTTATCCATGTGAAGCAGAGTTGCTCCCTAACCCAATTCAAGTGTAACTTGGTCATTTGGATGGGGAACAGGAAATATATTCCTGGCTTGCTACCTATGCCTCTAATGTACACAGTCAGCTTGTAAAATGTTCATCTGCCAGTCCCCTGCTTGTAAATGTTTCATCTCCCAAGCCTGTGCTTACACTTCTTAGGAGTACCAGAACTTGTCAGAGATTTGGAATGCATGGCTACGCTTAAAAAGGTCCTTGTGGTCATTAGCCTAGTAAACACCTTTGAACCTATGTCAGGAACGACCTGGCATAAAATGAGCACCAGGAGCTTAGATAACTAGTGTAGTCTATTGACAGAGACACTAACTCTCTAATAATATTGAATTATGAGATATGGCTCTTCCTAGATAGAGGTAAAAGTCAAGGGGAGGACTGTGATCACACTCCTTACCTTTAAAGAAAATTCAGAATAATTTGTACTTTATTTGTGCTTCCATTTAGGCTTAGAATCTCATACAGTGATAAGATATGAAGCTATGATGATTCTAATGGTCCTAGTTATTTGGCTGAAATACAGATCCCTCTCAAGAAGCAGCCAGCATCAGAAGTGAATCAGAATGAATGAGAGACGGGATACAAAAATGACTCATGAACATAAACTCTTTACTGATTAGAGTTGTTAAAATATAACAAAATATAATGAATAATGCCTATGCAGAGGTTATAAATTGGATAATTAACACTACTAAGATATTTCTAGATAGCCACTAATTACCTTCTGACTGAAAGTCATGAGGTCATTTATGTATGTCATTTTGAAGGAATATCTACAGTACATCAAACAATTACCAAGCATCAACTAAACATCAATTAACGTGTACCTTTTACAGTCTATGGACATTAAATAACCATGTGACCTGAAAAAAATACACCCTTTCCATTTCAGCTATGAGTGTCTCCTTCTAAAGTACTTCCTTGGCATTTCAAATAATCACATAGAAAAAGCATGTGATGTTTCAATCATCACAGAGAAAAAGCATGCCCAGTGCATGTTAGAAATGTTATGTGACAGAGCAATGAAGGAGAAAAAGTGCTTTTGGTGATGTCAGTATTGTCATTGGCAGTTTAAAATGGTGATTGTTACAGCATGAGTCAGTGCTTAAAGAATTAAGTACTACCCAGGTGTAAATACAGTATAGAAGCACTCGTACTCTGGTTAATGCAGTTTAATCACAGAATTATCAGTTTTCCTTCATAATGATAATCATCAGGGTATACTGATATTTGTGCTGTCTGACTCATACAGTAAAATAATTAGGCATCTTAAAAAGACGAGTACAAGATCCTTTCATTTTTGAAAGTATTCTAATATACACTTTATCTACAGCATATCCTTTTTTCCTCTAGAGAGGTAAAATGCTAATAGCTAGGACTCTGCCAAATATCCTTGCAGCCTAGTTTGTTTTCTTGGCAGATAGTGTTATTTGTAATATTTTACTATCTCAAATGATGCATTTGCTTCACATCTAAACTGTAAGTGACCTGATATGTATGCAAACAGTGTCCTTCTGTCAGCAGTTTTACTGCCTGGTTATTGTTCTAACCATCAGAAGGAGTTCCCCTGTTTCCTTCATTACCTATCTGCTGCAACAATTATGAAAACAATAACTCTTTCTCAACGCTGCTATATTGTCATAAGCAATTTCTTTATGTGTTTTACACATCAAAGAAATGTTTATTATTTATTAAGCCAATACACCTTATTACAGTGTGCAAAATCATATATTTCAGGCGTGTGAAGCAACTGCCATTGAAAACAAATTTTGAGTTGGATAACTAGGTTGGTGTAAGAAAAACACACAGCTACTCACATTGAAACAGAAGTAATTGCTGTCACACAGTTCATTTAAAAAGAAACATATACATGACAAGTAAACTTCTATCTGATGTACATAAATCTTTATATAAACTGAATGGTGGCCATTTTTCATTAGGTGTGTTATGATGCAGTATAATATTGAGTAGTGGGTGTCTGCATGGCATAAATATTATGTCTTGTCTGTCTGGTCAGAGTGCGGCATTCATTCTCTATGTGTATAGGAGAAAGAAACTTTCTCAATATATTTAATTTGCTTAAGCTATTTTGATTCTTTCTAACACAATTGTATACAGTGGAAATGGCTACTAAAATTTTAAAAAAAAATTAAATGCCCTAAATATGGTCTTTGAACAGTAACAAATTGCAGATTCTATGGGGGAAGAGTTATTTCCCTTTAACCAGTCTGTGTCCTTCTCTTTATATCTATATCTATATCTATATCTATAGCTATATATATATATCTATATCTGTATCTGTATCTGTACCTGTATCCATACTATAGCTATAGCTATAGCTGTCTATGTATATATCTTTTTATTTTATTTCAGTTTTTATTTATAACAGGGAAAAATGAAATTACAGAAGTACAAAGGCCATTTTATTTGAAGCTAGATAATTTCTTTATGAAGTACAAATTAAGATTTAAATACTCTTTCAGAACAAAGATATAGAAACAGAAATGGGGCATTTATTTCATGCAAAGTGTTTATGGCACGTTTATGAGGAAACAATACTAATGAGTATACCTATTTCACTCCTACTTTTTAAATGTATCACTTTGATGTACATTGCACACAAGGTACATATCTATATATCTATATCTATATCTATGTATATGTATTATCAATTGATATTTCAGTATAACTGTAATGTAGTACATGGAGTTCTGAGATTACACTCTATACTGAGAAAAAGATAAATGAGTTATCACCATTCCTGGGGTGAGACCCAACTGTTATGCACCTTCCTTAAGTGCTGCCATGATCAAGTCTTGCTCTAGGGACTAACAGTAGACAACACTAGCCAGTAAGGGTCAGCAACAAAAGGTAAAGCAGCTTTGATTCTGCTTACTGTCCATGTCTCTCAACTGTCCCTAACTTTGCCTCATATTTTTTGCTGTCCTTTCTAAAAATGTTGATGTTCTGGTAAATCACTAAGGATCGCCTTCAGTCAGTAAAGCCAGACATTACAATTCCATACTTTTCGTTGTTCAGAAAATGCATGTTGATGCAAAACCTGCCGTGCTGTTAACTTTTTTTAAATGAGTAAGGCCGGTATTTTAAAACTACCCATCGGTGTGATTAAATTGTCATCCTCCCCATTATTTCTGGATTTGCCCAGAACTCTTAAGTAAAGAAGCTGAGATATGTGTTGCTGTCTGTTTGACTGCTATAAGTACTTTATCTTTTTTTCAAAACTAGAAAACACTTTGCACTTCTACATTTTTTGTAAATGGTAGTGTACGAAGCAGATAAATTTCCATTCACTATATTGAATTATGACTGGGACACTGATCATATTTGTATTATATATAATTGATATGGATGCCTAGAGTCATCTCTCAGAGTTCCCTCTCAAGGTGAATTTCTTGCATCCATGTGCCAAACACATATTAAACAAATTATGACTGAAGACCCAATCATTACCCTCTATACTTTGCTTCCCACTTTTGGGCTTTTGGTCATATACCTTCTTTTTGACTTTAACTTATAAATCTCAGTTATTCTACATTTTATTCTGCTTTGTATATAGCACAAAATAATATTGCATTTATCAGCAATGCCTTAATTGCATGTACTATATTTCTCTTCCCCACTAATGTCATAATTTAATTGGATTCCAAGGGCTAAGTCTGAAAATGGTCAAGATGGATCAGTGGTCTATAAATACATACAGACATAAATAAATAAATAGCAAATCAGATAGCCAAAATAAAGAATGCACAAATGTTTTTGTCAGAAAACAAATAAAAACAGAAATTAACAAACTCACTTCAAAAACATTAAGAACAAATGGAAGAAACGTTCTGAATAAAATAATAATCTACTTTTAATAAGTGATAACAAAGTACATACAAGAAATTGAGCATTTTTATTTGTATAATGTTTAACAATGAATGCCATCAAAATTATGGGAAATGAAAACTACTGGCTTTAAAATCAAACAATGCTAATTAACATATCAGTGACATCATATGTTATCTGTTCCATCTAAGAATGCTTTTAACATTTAAATGTTCATTCAAACCTGGAGGCATGTCCACCCTAAGTCTCAGTTGCCATTTGAGTTCCTAGAATTCGAGTAAAGGGTTGGAGTCACCAAAAATAATGTAAACTTTTTCAACAACAATGGATTTAAAAACAGAGCACCGCGGGTTAAATTTGCAGTGTTTGGCAAGTGCATTTTTACAGTCATCTTTCTAATACCCTGATAAAACTCTTTAATCCTGTCACTCAGTTTTCTAGTGGTCTTCCCTAAATAAAAGGCTTCATAAAAAGAGCATACTCCTAAATAAACAATTTCAGTGGAATTACAATCAAATCTGCCCCCAAACTGAAATTTAAAATTAAGTGGTTTCAACATGTTTCTCTCCTTGGGCAATGAGTTTGCAACAAACACACCTTCCACAGGTATACATACCTGGGGAACCAATCCTGGGTAAAGAACTAGATGAGGGGTTGGACTCAAAAAGGGACTTTAAAGAATGGGTTTTCTTGTAAGAAAAGGAAGGATTAGTCCCTAGTGCTTTAACTAATTCTTGACTGCTTTTAACAAGCCCCAATTCTTTGTAATAATGTTCCTGATACCTTCCAAATCTAAAGAAATGGGAAGGGGAAATCTCTTGCAGTCATTGGATAAATTGTTCACAACACTATTGAACCCATATTTCAGGATATGGTGGTGCTTGGTGTAACCCATCTAAAAATTCCAAAAAAGTCCTTCAGGTAAAAAAAAAGAACTTTACCAAATGGTCCAGAAAAAAGTCAAGAAGTGCAGAAAATGCATTCTGTTTTTGTTTTTTGGAAGCTACAATCTGTCTCTATGGAGGATCCTGAGGATTTTTGTGTGCTTTGGGAATACCAAACATTCTCAATGAAAAGTTCCTGCAAGTATGGCAAGGGCACGGCCCCAAAACATCATAAATGCAATCAGTAAAATAAAGGCCAGCACACAAAAGTATAATGTGCCTACAATATATATTTAAATATTTATTCCAGCATCAATTAGGCAAAACAGACCAATTTCAGCCCAATGTTACTAAGCCTTCCTCAGTGTTAAAAATCATACAGTGAAACAAAGCCTTATATGCATGTATTACAACACAACACAACAAAAATCCTACTGATTAGTTGGCTATAAATGTTCATTTAAACCTGGTGAAAATAATACCCCCAGCTTAATGATCTATTTTTTCTCTTTTTTGTTTAATATATTATGCCAGCCTGATTTATTAACCCAGTCCCCAACTATTCTATCAATGATGGTGAACCTAAAAGTGGCCATAGTGTGTACCAAGGAATGCTTGAATAATGCATTGTTTGGTCTTTTTTGCCTGATGTCACTGAGGTGTTCAGATATCCATAACCTTACCAGATGGGAGGTCTGACCGATATAAAAAGCAGAATACATGCAGGTGATCAGGTATATAACCCAATCTGTTCCACAACTGGCCAAAAATTTGATATCAAAGACCATCCCCGTATTTCTACTTAGGAACTGTTAGGACTTAGCCACCCTAACACAATGGACACAATGCCCACATGGATAACAACCCTGCAGCAACTCCCCAGTTAAAGTGGCTTGGGATTGTTCCCCCAAAATCAGATCCTGTTTGTAATGGTTAAAGTACGAGCTCAGGGTTTTGCCTCTGCAGTAGGAAAAAAGGCATCTATCATTAAGGATGCCTGATAACCTCTCGTCCACTAATAATATGTTCCAGTGTTTAACACTATCTAATAATACATTGGTATTGCATCCAAATATAGTTACCAGTCTAAGTACAGTTTGAACAAGTTGTTGTTTGTCTTTATACATCAAAACGTCATTCCTATCCATCGAAGATGCCAAATTACTGGCAATAAAAATCGTGCCAGTTTTGAATCCCGGGACTTAAACCTAATGATAAGGTCCTGTTTGTAATGTTGATATTTATCAAGGTGGGAAAAAATCCGTCTAATCCAAAAAAATGAGATTTGGGGATGTTGCATGTAATATGTGGTGGATGAAAGCTAGAGGCATGTAATAATGAGTTATATTGTGGATACTTAAAACCTGAGTATCCAAAGTGTGATCCAGATTTCTGGTGATCAAAACATCCAGCAAGGTAATTTGATCAACATTATAGTTGACAGTAAACTGGATTGCCCAGTTGTTGCCATTGATGTATTCCATAAACTCATGCAAATACCCCTCATCAGCTTTCCAAACTGTCCAGAAATCATCTAATTAGCATCTCCACATATCAATTTCCTCAAGATATAAATTATGGGTGACAGCATAAATCAATTGCTCTTCCACATAAGCCATAAAAAGGTCAGCATAAATGGGGGCAAAAGAAGCCCCCATGGCCATACCCTGCATTTGCCAAAAGCACTTGCCATGGTAATAGAAGGTACTTTTTGTAAGTACATGTTCAGTAAGGCAAATAAAAAATGTACTAAATCCAGGTGGATAGAGTTCAGCTTGGTAAAGCCAGTGTTCTAAGGCTTTTAAACCTGCCCAATGAGGAATATTGATATATAGAGACGCTATATCAAGGGTGCATAACAACCAACCTGGTTCAAGTTGTATATCCGAGATTATCTGTAGAAATTGGGTGGTGTCCTGAATCTGAGATCTAACATACTTAAGAAGAGGCCAGAGATGTACTGTGAAAAATTGTGACAATGGTTCTTCTGTAACAGATCCATGACCAGATACAATTGGTCATCCTGGGGGATCATGTAAGTTTTTGTGGATTTTTTGTGGATGAATAAATATTTAAATATATACTATAGGCACCTTATATTTTTGTGTGCTGGCCTTTGTTTTACTGAATACCAAACATTCTCCCTATGGTGGGGGAATGTACAGGTCATGAAATCAAGCTCCCAGTTGAAATTAAACCTTCTTTAAACATGTCCATTAAACACCTGTCTATGTAGTGGAATCTATGGGTAACATCATCAGAAGTCACAGTTTTGTAGGGCTCTTTAATAGCCAGTGCTTCATTCATTTTATGTATATAAGAATTGGTATCCATAATGACAATGCCCGGCCCTTTGTCTGCTTTCATAATATGAATATCTCTGTTATTTCTTAAATTTTGGAGAGCTTTCCTTTCATCACATGATAAATTAAACCATTTTCTAACTGGTTTGGGTTAGAGATACTCTCTAATTTCATTTTCACAAGTCTTGGAAAATATGTTCAAGGTGGCATTAAGTGGAGGGTTAAGTGTACATTTCCTTTTTAAAGAGGTGGGGGGGAGACCAAAACTTTCATCACTCAATAGATCACTAAAGCTAGAAGCATTAGAACAAAACTGTGTGACTCACATGAAAATTCACCATTTAAACCATCAAAAACAATCTCATCATTACAATCACTATCAATTTCAGAGTGCAAGCATTCCTTAAAGTTAAGGTTATTGTTGCTAAAACCATGTTTAAAGTTTAACTTCCTACAGAACAGTTTAAATCTATGATAACGTTTGCTGTTAATGCTCTTTGCAAGGGAATAAACTACCTTTTTCTCAGACTGCTTTAGACGCTGAATCAATATTCAGGTTTGTGAGATTGAAAATAACATTTTCGGTGGGATAAACTGTTAATTATTCTCCATTAAAACTGTCTTCTTCCTCTCGCAGGCCCTCTGCCTCCCCTCTTCCTCTTCTCCTTCCCTGCCTCCTTTTTTCTCCTGGGAGGTCCACTCAAAGCTGGGACACTTTATAAGCTTGGGGATAAAAAACGGTTATCTCTAATAAAAGGAACCAGACTGGAGAAATCATTTTTTCTCTGGTGTGTGGCAATGGATGTAACAGAATTGTCTTGAGCTACTTTGATAATATTCTCTGTTACACTCTTGCTACTAGTAACAGCCCGAAGATTGCAAGAGTTAGAAAAGTCATACTGAAAAACGTGGCCTTTCTTATTAAACTGCCTAGTATTAAAATAATTATTTGCTGGAGAAACGTGTTTGCCATTGCTCCAGGAAACCGTAGAATGCAAAGTCTTATTAATGTGTTTCACAGTTTTCAAGGGGTAAGCCATAAAATCTCGGTATTGCTCTAAGTCTCTTCACAGTTTGTGTTTTTTCTTTTGAATGAGAAAGGCTGAGTGTTTGGATACTTTGGAATCAATCATTGACAGATAATTCTTACAGTCCTAAAAAACTGATGGCTGACAATGCAGTCATACAGAGAAGACACTTAATTTCTTCTGCTAAAACTTAGCTGTATTGTGATCTATTAAAATTTTCGGTACTTGAAGACCCGCTTCATTAAAAACACTGCAAAGAGCCAGATAAATAACACTATCTAGTTTAATACCGTTAGGGAATTTGCTAAACTTGAGCCCATGGGAGACAATTTCATGCTGGATACAACGGGTGAGGTATAAAATGTTCATTTCAATGTTTTAAAATGTGTGTAGCAACTTATCCAATAGATAAATTGTTTGCAGTTCCCACGTATTCCATTGTCAGTAATGGCTCCTGTATAGAAATCAGGACAGTCATTCAATGGACTGCTGCACTGCTGATCAAGAAATGGGTTGGACATATTAGGTGCCAAAAGTTTATCAATGAACCAATTCACACCAGTAACGAAATCGAACATGAAAACCATAGGTTATCTGACATCTGGTTTACCACATTGCTCAGCTTTGGTTTTAGCATAACTGTAACTTTTTAAAAATGTCTTGTGTTTTCTCAACCACTTTATTGAATGATTTCAGTGCCATTGCAATATCTGAAGGAATGTTGCATATAGATAAGTCAAGCAGGTCCTGACTATTAATAAACAACAAAACCACATTAACTTCTTCCATTTACAGATGGACTGATATAGGTTCATAGGTTCATACGTAGGTACTAGGCTATCAGCCCAAGGGCCTATGCAAGTCTAGCCAGCAAGGTTCCATAGCTTACACCACCCAAGAAAGTTATTTTCCTGTGCTACTGTCCAGAAGAGACACAGAAGTGATCCCTGGGTGTATTTCCTATTTCCCATCCACTCATCAAGATTTTTCTTGAAGAGTGCAAATGAAGAACTTTGCTTGACATAGATGAGTAGCTTGGTCCAGAGTATAGGAAGTATCTGGGGCAGGAATCTATCCCTCCAGTGTGTCCTGTTTATTCCAGTGACAAGGTTTAGGTCCCTAGAGCATGTAGCTCAGAGGGATTGGGTTTTCTTTAGGTGTAGCATGTCCAACAGCTCTGGGTTTGGCATAGCTTAATATGTTAGGCAGAGATCACCTCGAAGTAGGCAATATGCTATGGAGTAAAGCTGGAGTTTTTTGAGGCGTTCAGTGTAGGGCATTTGTTTGAGGCCAGTAATCCTTTTTGTGAGTTACTTCTGTGGCCTTTCCAGCTGCTGCAGATGTCTTGTGAGGTACATTCCAAAAGGGGCATTGTACTCTATAATGGGTCTTATGAGCAATGAGTAGAGGGGAACAATGACCTCTTTTTTTCTGGATGAGAACCCTTTTATGATGAGGTGTGCCATGTAGAAGGACTTCCTGACTACTGTGGCGATGTGACTATCAAAGGTGAGACTACTGTCCACCTGGGTCCCAAAGTCTCTTATCACGCATTTGGTGTTAAGTAGATTGCTACCTATGTGGTAGTTCATGGGTACATAATTTTTACCAAAGGGGATGACACTGCACTTTTTGGCATTGAGCTTGAGGCCATGGCTCTGACACCAGGCATCTGTCTCAGTGAGGCCCTTCTGTAGGATGTCCACATCATTTGGGGACTTGACTATGGCTCCTAGTTTGCAGTCATCTACGAACATCATTAGCCAGAGGCCTTCTATGTTAGCCTGTACTTCAGAGAAGTAGATACCAAACAGGAGAGGTCCCAGGATGGAACCCTGTGGTACTCCACTTGTCACTGTTCTGGGGTCAGATTTGGAGTCTGCAACTTTTACAGTGTGGGTTCTGTCAGTGAGCCATTTGGCAACCCATCTTGTGATGTAAGGATTTATAACTAGTTTAGTGAGTTTAGCTATAGTTCCAGACTGGAGGATGGTGTCAAAAGCCTTGGCGAGATCAAGATAGGCTGTGTGAACCACCTTACCCTCATCCACGGCTTTGGTGACTGCCTCAAAAAAGTCGATCAGGTTCAGGAGGCATGATCTGCCTTTCACAAACCCAAATTGGGTGGGATCCAGAGTTTGGTGGTTACCAATGTCTTTGTTTATGAGTTCCATGATGATACGTTCCATGGCCTTGCGGACCAGGCTCGTCAGGCAAATAGGTCGATAGTTCCTGGAATCAGTGGTGGCTCCCCTTTGTGGAGTGGGATAACTGTTGCTGTGCACCATTCAGTGGCAATATGGTGCTTAAGTGGGGAGCCAGTTCATTCTGAAGTTCATGTAAAATGCAGCCTGGGATGTTGTCCGGTCCCATGGATGCTATATACAATAAAAACTAACAAACTATCCAACTGCCTGTGATTCCATAACTAAATACACTTCACAAACTTTTAGAAAAAATAGAAGAAACATTATGAATAAAATAATAATCTATTTTAATAAGTGATCACTAAGTACATACAAGAATTTGAGCAATTTCATTCATATGTTTAACAATGAACTTCATAAGAATTATGGCTAAAGAAACTACTGGCTTCAAAATTAAAGAATGCTAATTAACTTATTAGTGACATCATATGTTATCTGTTCCATCCAAGAATGCTTTTAACATTTAAATGTCCATTCAAACCTGGAGGCTTGTCCACCCTAAGTCTCACTTGCCATTTGAGTTCCTAGACTTCAATAAAGGGTTGCAGTCACCAAAAATAGTAAAAACTTTTTCAGCAACAATGAATTTAAAAACAGAGCACAGGGGTTAAATTTACAGCGTTTGGCAAGTGCATTTTAAGAGTCACCTTTTCTAATCACCTGATAATGCTCTTTAGCCCTGTCACTCAGTTTTCTAGTGGCCTTCCCTACATAAAAGGCATCACAAAAAGAGTATATTACTAAATAAACAATGTTGGTGGAATTACAATCAAATTTGTCCCCAAACTGAAATGTAAAATTAAATGGTTTCAACACATATTTCTCTCCTTGTGCAATGTGTTGGCAACTGACACATCTTCCACAGGTGTACATACTTGGAGAAGCAATCCTGGGTAAAGAACTAGATGAGTGGTTGGACTCAGAAAAGGACTTTAAATAACAGGTTTTCTTGAAAGAAAATAAAGGGTTAGTCCCTAGTGCTTTAACTAATTCTTAACTGCTTTTAATAATCCCCAATTCTTTGTAATAATTTTCCTGATACCTTCCAAGTCTAAAGAAATGGGAAGAGGAATCTCATGCGGTCATTGTATAAGTTGTTCTTAACACTGTTGAACCCATATTTCAGGATAGGCTGGTGCTTGGTCTACCTGCAATCTCCCACTTCTTTAAAACAGTTAAAAACAAGTTTTTAGGATATTGTTTATCAGTGAACATTTTCACAAGGTAATGACATTCTGGCAAAAATAAGGCATCATCACTAATGCTCCTACTCAGACAGACATATTGACTTTTAACTATGTTTCTTTTCATAAAATTGGGGTGCTGGCCTGTGATTATTGCGGAATGTCTTTCCTATGGATGGAAGACACAAATTATTTGGTGAGAGGGTCAAAAAAGGGAACTGTCTCGACAATGGACTTTATTTCCCTTCCTGAGAGAGTAAAGTCAAGAAATTCAATGCTGTTGTTAAGTTTAACCAAAAAGGACTCAAGTTCATTAGGATTGTCCAGCCAAATGAAAAAGATGTCATCAATAAATCTTTTGAATAAATAAACAAACTCAGTCTACCAAATGGGTTAAAGTTTTGGCTTCCCATGCATTCAGTACTAAATTGGCATATGCCGGTGCCATCTTAGCCTCCACTGCTGTCCCTTGTAACTGTTGGTAAATGGTGTCATTAAATGAAAAAAATGTTGTTTTCCAAAACTAATTTAGTTAAGGCTATGTAAGCCTTAATCCTGTGGGGAGGTATGTCTATCTAATTTGCAAGGTAATCAGAAAAAACTCCAAGCCTTTTTGATGTGGAATGCTCATGTATAGAGCAACTACGTATATCTAAAGTGACCAGGGTAAAATCACCTGAAATTGCAGGGAACATAAACAACCCATCTAAAAATTCCCAAAAGTCCTTAAGGTAAAAAGGAGAACTTTGTACCAAAGGGTTCAGAAAAAAAGTCAAGAAGTGCAAAAATGTATTCTATTTTCATGTTCTTGGATGCTACTATCTGTCTTAAAGGAGGAATCTGAGACATTTTGTGTAATTTGGGAATACCAAACATTCTTGCTGTAGAGGAGGAGTCTACTGTCATAAAATCAAGCTCCAAATCTCAAATTAAAGCCTATTTTTCCCAGTCTGCAATTAACAAACCTCTTCATTAAAATTCAAATAACACTGGCTGAAGCCCAACATGGAAGCTTAAGTTTTCTTGACCTTCTGCTGGTCTTCACTCATTTAACTACTTATTCTGGTCAATGGTGATCATGAGATTACTTTTATGAAAGATAAAAATGGGAGTAAAAATGAAGGAAAAGAAAGGTTTGGTTATCCTGTGTGCCTTGTAGAGCTCCACACATTCATGCCCTTCTCAACTCCAATTTGGGGAGAAAATAAATAAAAATAAAGAAATGCATAAATACATACATTCATACCTAAATAAATAAAGTTTTCTATAGATTCATAGATTAGTACTAGGCTAACTGCCCTTGTGGGCCATTTTAAACCTAGCCAATTAGGCCATTTGAGAATCAAACCCTGCACCTTGTGCTTGTAAGGTAAACACCTTAACCATTATGCCAACCTCCCACCCCATATATCTTTTCTATGTTAAAGTTTAATAAAATTCTCTTTGATAGTGGCAAGCCATTTGTTACATTTCTGCTTGTTACAAATGTAAGAAGTAAGTTCTACAGTTATCACCACACACTGAGGACTTTCAGAGCTTCAGCCATGACCACACATGTAGTATCAGCATTCATTTATAAAGCTGCTGGTACTGTATTCCCACACCATTGGTACCTATTGATCATTCCCCCTAACAGCTTGTTTCTGAGGCAACTGCCACTATTGCACCACCAGAGTTACAGCTCTAAGATAGAGCATGCCCCCAAACATATCATAAATGTTATGTGACAGATATATGATGAAGAAAATGCTTAAAATGCCATGATATGTCAGTGCTGAAACCAGTAGTCTGCAACAGTGACTAGGTAGGAAGCAATAAGTCCTACTGCCCATATTACTGGCAATGACTTACCTCCTTATCACTGTTAAAAAGGAAGCAGAAACAACTGACCATCAGCACCACAGGATACCATGATTAAACTGGAAATACAGATTCTGAAAAGCAACCCAGAGTACATTGAAAATACAACATGATGGGGAAATGCATGCTTGACAGAAATACTGCAGTCAATCAGTGATAATGAACTCTACATCTTCTTTCAAACAGTATTCCTTCGAGCAAATAATGCACCTACTTAGCTAGGTTGGAAAACTGATTGAATACAACAAAGGGATAGAATAAAAGCTGGAAATGTCAGGCTCCAACAACTAATCTGCAAGTTGCACTTTTTGTGAAAGACTGGCTGTTAAATAGTCCATACCTTGTACATGCCATCAAAGTAGATGATCTGCTGCTTCAAGTGTATCATAATATTTCAAAATAGTTGTTTCTGAGACCCATAACCTACTCTAAAGTCCAAGCTGAAAAATATGGATATGTTATCCTTGTTATGATGTTCTGCTTCTCTGGTGATGTATGGAATAGGGCAAACAGGGATACAAAATTCCTTGCAAGAAGTGCTGTTCTATTTCAGGGAGTGGCAGACAACTGATACAGTTTTTTTAATACTTTGCAGCATGGATAAAATGGGGCAAAACTGGGAGAAACCAGCTGACAAGTATGAAGAAGTTATGGATTAGTACATTAATTGATGGTACTGGAGAGAAGATGAGAAGAGGAGTTCCAAATAGCAAACAACTGAACTCTAAAAATACAGGGAAAGAAGTAGCTGCAGGTAAATTTCAAAGAGCACCTGATAAGAGACCTCCAGTGCTAATGTGGATTAGTTCACAAAGAAGGATGTTGCAGTTCATTGGGAGACTGGTCCTCAGAGATAAAGAGATAGAGGGGGAAAAAACAAACTTCCCCAGAGATGACACGGGAGAGCACATACACTGAAGCAGAAAAGAGTACTCACTAAGTGTATGGGTGGACTTAGTAAGTGCTGAGTCAAGTTAAGATACCATTTCCGATGAGCAACATAATGGACTTGAGAGACTTAAAGGAAAGTTATAATTATTCAGGAGTGCTAAGGACACAATCAACTGTGACTACTCCCAGTCAGCGAAAAAGACTCTCTAAAATGTGGCGCTGGCTCACTAAATCTAATCAAGGAGACACTGTCTTGTATTTCAAGACACTACATTTTCATTCTCAGCTGGTTATTTTATAATTTAATAGATGGCTGTACTACGTGACTTCTTATTCTGAAGATATTTCTCTTATCTTCTAGAGAGGTTGTATAAATTAATTTGCTGATTTGTAATATGCTATATTTAATATATAGGATACATTAAAAAAAATCTTAATCTCAGTGGAAGTATAGTTATGATTTTTATCTAAAAAGTAGAATGAATCTTTCATATAACTGTACATCTGAAGTAATAGATTTAAAATATGATCAAGATATAAGGAAGTAGCTTCTGTAACACTGCCAGCGGTAACTACATTGGGTCTAAACGGAGGGGTATCTTTTTCTTTATGTACACTGGGAATCACAAACAAAGCACCAGTTCTAGGATATTCCATAAATAATTTCATAAACCCTATGCTGAATCATATCTTAAAACAGCAGATAATTTTGCACATAATCTATATATTTGTACCGTTGATGCTTTTAAAAAAAAAGTTGTACCAGTTTGTATTCTTCTGGGTTTGAAAGCATCTCCTTTAATAAGCCCATTTGATGCATTACCTCAATACATCCCACCTATACTAGCTTTTATGAATCTTAATGAATAATTAATTTAATTATTGTAAGGCTGACCTTTCTGTTTTACTAAAGGTATAAAAATAACCTTTAGGTTTACATTGCAAACTGACAGTATATTCTTTTCACAAGTCTCATAAAATGTATGTAAAGCAAAACATACCCACAGATTAAAAGTAAAAGCTTTGACTAAAATATCTTGATTAAAACCAAATTCATTAAAATATACTTTAAATTCAAGGTACTTGCAAAATGTCTTAAAGCAATAATAATCTTAATGTTATCCACCCTTTGCTAGGTATAAACAAAAAAACATTTTAGCACACTATTCTGGTCATAAGTAAAAGTAAAAAGTTAAACTGAAAATATATTCTTTACCTAAACATTCAATTAATTGATGTTGCTCAGCTGGTGTTTATTTGGCTCTGTCCTTGGCTTCTACCCTTGCCTAGACCACATATTTACTCTACTATAGAGTGATTATTGTAAGTCTGTTTTGTGTATCACATGATTCCTCACATGGTCTAGTGGGGTCAATTTAAATTGGTTGGTTAGTTAGTAATTTGAGTTATTCTGATGAAATCTTTCAAAGTAAAGAATGAATGCTCTAAAATATTTCTGATGGGTTCTTTCCGGTCTCCTTGAGTTGTATTTTTGTTTTGGTTTTCAAATGTTCACCTGATCCATTGTATCTGTAGTTCAAGTTTTTTTTTTTTTTTTTTTTTATTAAAAAAAGAAGCTACTTGTCCATGCATTCAACAAAACCTTTCAGCTGTAAACTTCAAAGTTCATTCAGACATCCCTGAATAAAAACAAATAATGACTTTCCAGATGAGGACAAAAATGATTTTCAACATGTGGAGCATTGATCCCTGCAGGAATCTTTTGTGATTGCCATTATTCAAATAATTGTACATCTCCTGCTGTTTAGCAAACTACAGCTGTTGCCATAACTAAATAAATACATTAAAAATGTAAAAAAATAACAAAAAAAAAATAAAACAAAAATAGTATTTCCATAACATAGGGATTTCAGCATTCAGCTTCTCATATCCACTGACAGCTATTAGAAATATTTTGCAGGTCCATGTATGTTCCTGATAAAAGTATGTCTAGGACAGTACAATTTTCAGCAGTGAGCATGTGGGTTGAATTTATACGAGACTGCCCAGCACAACAATTACTCAATAAGAAACTGTCAGCATTAATGCCAGAGCTTGTTCTTTTTATAGTCTTTCCACAGTATATAAATTAAAAATAATGATACTGTAACATTAATAATAATACTAATAGTAATAATAACACAATTTCTAAGGCAACTATTCTGTCAAGAAACTAGGTGGTCAGTGAAAGAACTGGGGAAATGTTTCTTTGTTAGTTCATTGCAAGTATGCCATACAGCTGGGGGAAACAATCTGTGTGCCATTCAAAATTGAAGTACATTCTTTTCTTCCAAGTAAAATACTATAGCAATAACCCACGCCTGGGTGTGGGTAATGCTGGATTTACCCACGGTTGGCGTGGTTTAGTCACGAGGGTGAAGCCCGAGTGGCCAAACAAAGCCAACCGTGGGTAAATCCAGCATTACCCACACCCAGAAGTGGGTGTTATTATACAATGACATTATTTAAGAAAAAAATAATTACTTTTCTTAAATAATGGCATTGTATAATGCCTCCTTGCTGCCCTTCCCCAGCAGACTGTCTGGTATTCTGCGGCAGTTCTGATGTACTGCGCATGTGTATGCCTACGCAGTACATCAGAGCTGTGGGCAAAAGCAACGGAGAAAGCAAGATCTCCGTTGCTTTTTACTGTTTCGCTATGTTAATGGGTTTAACATAGCGAGACAGCTTTAAAAAAAGCAACAGAGAATCTCCGTTGTTTATTTTAAAGCTGTCTCGCTATGTTAAACCCATTTAACATAGCAAGACAGTTTTGGAAAAAGCAATGGAGAAAGCAAGATCTCCGTTGCTTTTTACAAACTGTTTCACTATGTTAAATGGGTTTAACATAGTGAGACAGCTTTAAAATAAGCAACGGAGATCTCTGTTGCTTATCTTAAACCTGTCTCGCTATGTTAAACCCATTTAACATAGCGAGACAGGTTTTAAAAAAAAGCAACGGAGAAAGCAAGATCTCTGTTGCTTTTTACACACTGTCTCGCTATGTTAAAAGAGTTTAACATAGCGAGACAGCTTTAAAAAAGCAACGGAGATCTCCGTTGCTTTTTTTAAACCTGTCTCGCTATGTTAAACTCCTTTAACATAGCGAGACAGTGTTTTAAAAAAGACTTATACTAATGGAAAAAGTCCGGGCGACCGGACCTTTTTCCATTAGTATAAGTCGATTTACAACGTGCACGCTGACCAATCAGCATGCACGTTTTGGAATATTAATGGTGGGTCATGGTATAATCTATTATAATGGACAGAAGGATTGTGCAATTGAAATATGTATGTGTGTATGTATATATAAATGCCAGTATATGTATTTGTTTAAATATTGCAGTTAACCAAAAAATGGCAAAGAACACCGGGGCAGTGAGAACAATTGCAATTATATGTTCATAGGTAGGTACTAGGCTATCGGCCCTAGGGCCCATACAAGCCTAGCCAAAAAATGTACCCTGGCTTTCGCCACCCAAGAAAATTCTGTAAAATGTGTAAAGCTTAATTCAGACCTAGTGGCAATAAAATGATATACACACAAAATATTGTGCAAAAACAACAAAAATATATATGATAATGAATTTCCAGAAGTAATAACTAACTTCTTTGTGAACTCTGTGCTACAAGACTTCTAAATTCTCACATCAAAATAAACTTGACATCAAAACCAGCAATAACAAAAAGGTTCCTGTTGTCACCAAAACCAGTAGTAATAGCAGGGTTCCTGCTACATTTTTGTCATTTTTAGTACTGGAGATCCAGTAAATGATTTCTGAAGTCTTTACATTATGTGGGGATGGTTCCTGTGGAAAAAGAACTAGAGATTGTTAATTTCCAAGATGCTGTTTTTGGTGTCTTCTCCAGTCAGAGATAACACAAGATTTATGTCACATTTTCAGATGTCTATGTCCTGCAGAAGGATACAAAGTGCCAAACAGTTTTAATTCAATTATCTACTGCATTGAGGGTCTGTTTTACAGAAATGTTATAGCAATGAAAAGAAGCAAAATATTTCTGAATATAAAAAGGAAAGTGAGTTGTCTTACAAATAAATTGCCTACATCTGAGTTATAAAACCTATGCCTCCTCAAGACTCAATGACTGCAGCACCTGAAAGAAATTATGAGGAAAAACTCCAAACAATTTTAATTCCTAAAATATAGATATTCCAAAAAAAGAAGTTGCTATCAGGGGAATTATTCCTTACCTCATGGTATATTAACCCCCATGGCTGATCACATAAGTAGCAAAGATAGGGGGACCAGCTAGGTGCACTGGGGTTGTTGGGGTGCTTCACTACCAAAATGAAACACTCTTTTTATGTAACACATTTTCAAGTGTTTTCTTTTATCAAAACTATATTTTAGCAATGGTACCACATACAATATGCAAGGACCAAATTGCTCAGCAGTTTGTCATTTTATTTACAATGGGATAGGATTTCATATTGCTGTCAGGATTTTGATACAATTAGGTAACTGCTTTTATTCTTGTTACTTTAACTAGTTGACCCAAAATATTTCAATTGGTACTAGAATAAGCAGATGTGAACTATGTATTATCTATTTATTTAGAATGTGATAACTACGTGAATGAACTATTTCACCCCTTTTCAGTCATGATCTGTCTACAAAGTATAAGTTACTATAGCAAGATAGACAGACATACTCAATTCAAATCAATCATACCATGATGGATTACTATTGTTATACAATGTAATAGTTTAACAGGAAGCACCTACCAAGAGGAGAAAACGCTGAGAGAAGAAAGGAGCCACTTTTGAGATTTTAAGTATTTTCTTCTGATTTATTTCTTAGAAAAACTGCATTGCCGCCTACTTTTTGGCATTTTGTTGCTTGCAAATGTTGATATCTGTGTTAGAAACAGTATTTAGAACATACCTAGAGCCTGTTTATTGCATTTTATGTGTTGCACTTAATTTAAAATTGTTTTTTCTTAAAATTGCATTTTACCTGCCTTTGGCCTAGCACACATGTGTTGGGGTCATTTATTGCACTGTTCTGGCTAGTTTGCTACTTGTGTGTCTCTGCTATCCTTAAACAAAAACAAAAAAAAACAAAAAACTCTTGCTATTTTCCCACTTTCTATAATTTAAAAAAAGTTTAGTTACAGAGTTGCTGTTCCGAACTGTTTGTAAGTTTCTTGGAGGCCAGTGCTTACTTGGGCTAAAGGGAAGTCTCTGTGTTCACCAGTGGCAGTGGTTAACACTGAGCAGCCTGCCTGTCCATGTAGGAGTGGTTACTGCCTAGAAATTGTAGTTTTATTGGCCATTTTGGATCAATTCCAAACTCCTTGATCTCTCTCTCTCTTAAAACCCTGCAACCCGGTGGTTTTGGCATCTTTCCAGGCTTGATAGTTGTTGCTGAAGCACCTACCAAGAGGACAAAACGCTGAGAGAAGAAAGGAGCCACTTTTGAGATTTTAAGTATTTTCTTCTGATTTATTTCTTAGAAAAACTGCATTGCCGCCTACTTTTCGGCATTTTCTTGCTTGCAAAATTAGATATCTGTGTTAGAAACAGTATTTAGAACATACCTAGAGCCTGTTTATTGCATTTTTTGTGTTGCACTTAATTTAAAATTGTTTATTCTTAAAATTGCATTTTACCTGCCTCTGACCTAGCACACACGTGTTGGGGTCATTTATTGCACTGTTCTGACTAGTTTGCTACTTGTGTGTCTCTGCTATCCTTAAACAGAAACAAAAAAAAATAAACAAAAAACTCTTGCTATTTTCCCACTTTCTATAATTTAAAAAAAGTTCAGTTACAGAGTTGCTGTTCTGAACTGTTTGTAAGTTTCTTGGAGGCTAGTGCTTACTTGGGCTAAAGGGAAGTCTCTGTGTTCACCAGTGACAGTGGCTAATACTGAGCAGCCTGCCTGTCCCTGTAGGAGTGGTTACTGCCTAGAAACTGTAGATTTATTGGCCATTTTGGGTCAATTCCAAACTCCTTGATCTCTCTCTCTTAAAACCCTGCAACTCTCTTTTTGCGCGGTCTTGCACACAGAGCAGCGTCAGGCAGTGCCGGTTAGCTGGGATATACTATTCCTGGCTCCACAAAGTCTGCGCTGCAAATTTTCCCTTAGAACTAGGCAAGCCTCAACTCAAGTGCTTCAGATCAACTGCTCTTATTGCAGCACTTGCATAACCCAAATCAGCATTTGTCCAAATCTCCCAGACAGCACTATTATTTTCCAAATCTCCTAGACAGCACCATTATAATACAGCATAAGACCCTCGACTGTCCACAAGAGAAGTGAAATTCACTTTTCCAAGCATGTCCAGAGGTCAGCTTTAGGTGTACTCTCCAGTTCATCTGGTGGAATTGGGCATCCTGAGGCAATGTCACAACTGTCTCATGTATACAGACAACCCTCTCCTCTTACCTCTAGACACAAACACATGTGAGAGATGCAAATACGCAGCCAGACTGGAGGCTAAGTGCTCTCAACCCATGACTGTAACAGAGAGTCAAGAGGAGAAGAGACACACTAGCATCACACCACCAGTCACACATGTATCTACAAAACAAGCACTGGCAAAACATACACATAAATACACAAAAACATATTTGGAGACACTAGGTACCAATCTGAAAAAGAAACAGTTCCCTCCAAAGCAGACAAGCAAGCAACCTGCACCTCAAAACACAAGCCAGAAAACACATCATTCACCTCAGCAGTGTGCCTTACGACAGCCCCTAAGGCAAAACACCATACCCAACATGCTAGTAATAGGAGACTCTATAGTAAGGCACAGAGATGTTCCACTCACCAGGCTGAACAAGAAAAGGTTACTGCCAGCTGCCTGTCGGGTGCTAGGATCTGCCACATAAAACAGGCACTTAGGTCACTCCAGAACAAGTACAAGTATGATGCTGTCATTGTACATGTTGGTGTGAATGATCTAAGACATACCTCCCTGGACTACATGAAAAGAGACATTGAGGAGCTCTCTGATCATGTAGCCCAAGCTGGTATGACCCTGACCTTGAGTAGCATACTACCTTCACCTAGAATGATACCACAATACAAAGACAAAATGATCAATTTCAACAATTGGCTAAGCTTCTGGTGTCATTCTAAGGGGATCCAGTGTCTGTCTGCCTGGAATGACATGATAGACAAGACTCACTGTTTCGCCAAAGATGGTTTGCACCTGTCACCCCTAGGCTTTCGAATACTGGCCAAGGCTCTTGCCGTCTCCATAGTGCCTTTTTTAGGCAAGGCTCAAAGGACAAACCAACCGCCATAACCAGCACAGGTAACCAAAAACTAAGGGTAATGTTACTCAACACCAGAAGTCTCAACCTCAGAATGCACACACTCGAGGCACTCCTCAGTATGGAGAAAACCAATGTTTGTGCAGTGATGGAAACCTGGTTCAAGGCTCCAGAGAGCACCCCAGTACTACCAGGTTACAATTCATATCATACCTTCTGGCCTCAGTTACCGGATCACAGTACAAAGTTGGGAGGTGTATCCATATTCATCAAGGATACCCACATCTCCAGGTTAGTGGCATAGCATGATGCCCAAGAGATCATCCATGTGCAGCTATCAGCAGGCAAAACCACATTTCAAGTCGTAGCCTGTTATAGATCGCTCACCATGTCCCAAGATGCTCACTCAGCATTCCTTGAGGCATTGGAAAATATAAAGGTCCTACCCAACACCATGGTATAGACCGGGCGAACTACCAAAGTTCTAACTCCTATGCCCAGCAGTTCATAGAATTTATAAATTCAAATGCCCTTGAAAAACTGGTATGTTCTCCCACTAGAGGGGGCAACATATTGGATTTAGTCATCACAAATATGGGTGCCCATTGTACCACACCTGTTATCACTCCCTCTCTGGTCAGATCAGACCACAAACTGACAACCCTGGACATCCTCACCCCTCCACCTCCCCCAGTCAAAGAAACCATCGTAAAAAAACTTTCCAAAGCAAACTTCAAACTACTTGCGTCAGAAGTGGAAAGCTTCACTATTCCCTTGCAGAAAGATAATGATATCCAGGATGCAGAATCCTACACCAAGGCACTTTATAGGTTCATAGGTTCATACTAGGATATCTGCCCTAGGGCATTTATAAGCCTAGCCAGAGTGTGTTTGGCTTTTGCCACCCATTTTAAATTAATTTTGCTATGCCCTTTTTCGAGGTTAGTATACTGTGCCTCTGTCTAACAGTGACACAGAAGTGATACCCGGGGTAAACCTAATATCTCCCATCCACTCATCAAGATTCCTCTTGAAAAGAGTCAATGAGGGACTCTGCCTAACCTGGACTGGGATTTTATTCCAGAGTGAAGGGAGCCTCTGGGTTATGAATTTGTCCCTCCAGCATGTCCCATTTATTTCAGTGCTGAGGTTCAAGTCTCTTGAGCGCGTAGCTCAATGGGATTTGGATTTTCTGAGGTGCAGCATGTCCATTAATTCCGGGTTGGACATGGCTTTATACGTCAGGCACAAATCGCCTCTGAGCAGGTGGTATGCCACTGAGTAGAGCTGGAGTTTCTTTAACCGGGCAGCATATTGCATCAGTTTGAGTCCTTTGATCCTCTTGGTGAGGTACTTTTGGGGTCTTTCCAGTTGCTGCAGGTGTCTGGTAAGGTACATCCCAAAAGGGGCATTGTACTCAATTATGGGCCTGATGAGGGATGAGTAAAGAGGCACAATGACTTCCCCTGATCTAGATGTGAATCCCTTCATGATTAGGTGGGCTATATAAAATATTTTTCTAACCACTTTGGCCACATGGTTGTCAAATGAGAGATTGCAATCAACTTGGGTCCCCAGGTCCCTAATTACTTCTTCTGTACTTAATGGATTACCACCTATGTGGTAATTTGTGGGCACTTTGTTTTTTCCAAAGGGGATGACTATACACTTTTTGGCATTTAGCTTGAGGCCATGGCTCTGGCACCAGTTGTCTGTTTCTATGAGGCCCTTTTGTAGGATGCTTGTATCGGCTGGAGTGTCGATTATGGCACCCAGTTTGCAGTCATCTGCAAACGTGGTCAGCCACAGTCCTTCCGTGCTGGCCTGTACCTCCGAGAAATATATACCGAACAAGAGAGATCCCAGGACTGAGCCTTGTGGGACGCCACTTGTAACTGGTTTGGAGTCTGACATGGCTCCAGCAATTCTAACCATGTGGATTCTGTCCTTGAGCCAGTTTGCAACCCATCTAGTGACATAGGGGTTTATATTTAAGCTGGTGAGCTTATCTATAATGCCCGAGTGGGGTATTGTATCGAAGGCTTTTGCGAGGTCCAGGTAGGCTGTGTGGACCACCTTCCCTCAATGGCCTTGGTGACTGTTTCAAAGAAATCAACCAGGTTTAAGAGGCAGGATCTGCTCTTAACAAAGCCGAACTGGGTAGGATCCAGTGTCTGTAGGTCCCCAATATCTTTATTTATGAGGTCCATGATGATCCTTTCCATAGCTTTGCAGACCAAGCTAGTCAGGCTTATGGGGCGATAGTTTCCAGGATCCGTTGAGGCACCACCTTTGTGGAGAGGGACCACTGTTGCTGTACACCACTCTTTGGGTACATATCCTGTAGTAAGGCTGAGATTGAACAGTAGTTTTATGTTTGGGTTTAGCTCTTCTTGGAGTTCATGTAGGACGCAGCCCAGGACACCATCTGGTCCCATTGATGTTGTGTTTTTTGCTTTGGAGAGGGCTGCTCTTACCTGAGCATCTGAGATGTCAGGGGGGTAGCATTCTGCTTTGATAGATATTTGCCCTTTTGATGGGGGGGAGGGGTTTGCGCTGAACCTGTCAGCTAGGATGTTAGCAATGTCTGTGGGTTCGGTGTATTTTTTGTCATTTTGGACTAATTCTGAGCATATCTGGGAATTCACACCCAGGTTCCTAACATAACTAAAGAAAGCCTTGTGATTATCCTTAGTGTCCTGTGCAATTTTTCTCTCGAAGCTGGCCTTAGACGATTTTATGAGTGCCCGTAGTTTTTTGCTAATACTGATCAGAGATGCCTTCCCTTTTTTGGATTTTGCTCTATCATGTAGTAGCTTCCTCCTTCTGTTGTATAGTTTGTTTATGGCTGGGGTCCACCAGACAGGACGTCTGCCTTTGGAGAATTGGGACTTGGTTTTATTTGGGATTGCACGATCCATGCATTCCTGAAGGTGTTCATAGAATGCGTTTATAAAGGATTCTGCGGTCTGGGCCGTATTTTCCACAGGCCCGGGAGCTTTGAAGGATTACACCTCGGTTTTGAGGAGTGTGAAATTTGCTTTAGAGAAGTTTTTCACTGTGGTTTTCAGGGCATGGGGTGGGGTCGGGATGTGAATATCCAGTCAGATTAGTTTATGGTCTGATCTTACCAATGAGGGATACACTTCTTGTCTGGAGCATCGAGTCCCCATGTTGGTGATGATCAGGTCCAGTATGTTTTCCCCTCTTGTGGGAGTGGTAACAAGTTGTTCCACAGCATTTGAGTTTATAAATTCTAGGAACCTTTGGGTTAGGGTGTTGGAGCTAGAGTAATGCTCCCAGTCTATGTTTGGGTAGTTGAAGTCGCTCAATATAATGGTGTTTGGAGAGAACGTCATATTTTCCAGTGTTCTCAGGAAGGCCGAGTGGGGTTCCTGGGTTTCGGAGGGTGGTCTGTAGCAGGCTATAAACTGGAAGGCAGTTTTACTCACTGTTAGTTGCACATGGATAGTCTCTGATGCTTCGTGCTGTGCCACCAACCTGGAGGGGTGGGTATCTTTGACGAATATTGATACTCCCCCTCCTTTTGTGGTTCGGTCCAAGTTTTGGGGCTGAAAAGCATGGTGTGAGGTATAACCTGGTAGTGCTGGGGTGCTCTTGGGAGCCTTGAACCAGGTTTCTGTTACTGCACAGATATCGATGTTCTACATGCTAAGGAGAGTTTCGAGTGCGTGCATCTTGAGGTTTAGACTTCTGGCATTGAGTAGCATTACTCTTAGTTTCTTATCCCTTGTGATACCTATGGAGGTGGGTTTGTCTTTTGAGCCTTGCCTAAAAAAGGCTCTATGGGGGTAGCAAGAGCCTTTGCCAATATTTGAAAGCCCGGGGGTGACAGGTGCAAGCCGTCCCTAGCAAAGCATCGTGTCTTGTCGAGCATGTCATCCCAGGCTGACAGGCATTGGATCCCCTTTGAATGACACCAATACTTAAGCCAATTGTTGAAATTGATCATCTTGTCTTCATATTGTGGCATCATTCTTGGTGAGGGTAAGATGCTACTCAAGGTCAGGGTCATACCGGCCTGGGATACATGCTCAGAGAGCTCCTCTATGTCTCTTTTCATGCAGTCCAGGGACGTACGTCTCAGGTCATTCACACCAGCATGGACAATGACTGAGTCATATTTGTACTTGCCTTGGAGTGACCTGAGTGCGTGTGTTATGTGACGGATCCTAGCACCTGACAGACAGCTCACCGTGACCTTCTCCTTGTTCAGCCTGGTGAGCGGGACGTCAGTGTGCCTGACGATAGAGTCACCTATTACAAGTGTATCAGGTGTGTTGTTTAGCCTTAAGGGCTGTGACTGTTCGGCACAATGGCTTTGTGAGCTATGTGTTGCACGTGTTTTGTTTTGGGGTAGCGGTTGCTTGGGTGTCTGCTTTGGAGGTCTCTGCTGCTTAGGCAGATTTTTATTTAGAGCCTCCGAGTATGTTTTTGTGTGTTTATGTGTTTGGTTTGCTGTTGCGGTAGGTAATGTTCATAGGTTCATAGGTTCATACTAGGCTATCTACCCTAGGGCATTTATAAGCCTAGCCAGAGTGTGTTTGGCTTTTGCCTCCCATTTTAAATTAATTTTGCTATGCCCTTTTTTGAGGTTAGTATACTGTGCCTCTGTCTAACACTGACACAGAAGTGATACCCGGGGGTAAACCTACGATCCCCCATCCACTCATCAAGATTCCTCTTGAAGAGAGTCAATGAGGGACTCTGCCTAACCTGGACTGGGATTTTATTCCAGAGTGAACGGAGCCTCTGGGTTATGAATCTGTCCCTCCAGCATGTCCTATTTATTTCAGTGCTGAGGTTTAATTCTCTCGAGCACGTAGCTCGATGGGATTTGGATTTTCTGAGGTGCAGCATGTCCATTAATTCCGGGTTGGACATGGCTTTATACATCAGGCACAGATCGCCTCTGAGCAGGCGGTATGCCACTGAGTAGAGCTGGAGTTTCTTTAACCGGGCAGCATATGGCATCTGTTTGAGCCCTTTGATCCTCTTGGTGAGGTACTTTTGGGGTCTTTCCAGTTGCTGCAGGGGTCTAGTAAGGTACATCCCAAAAGGGGCATTGTACTCAATTATGGGCCTGATGAGGGATGAGTAAAGAGGCACAATGACCTTCCCTGATCTAGATGTGAATCCCTTCATGATTAGGTGGATTATATAAAATGTTTTTCTAACCACTTTGGCCACTTGGTTGTCAAATGAGAGATTGCTATCAACTTGGGTCCCGAGGTCCCTAATTATTTCTTCCATACTTAATGGATTACCACTTATGTGGTAATTTGTGGGCACTTTGTTTTTGCCAAAGGGGAAGACTATACACTTTTTGGCATTTAGCTTGAGGCCATGGCTCTGGCACCAGTTGTCTGTTTCTATGAGGCCCTTTTGAAGGATGCTTGTGTCGGCTGGAGAGTCAATTATGGCGCCCAGTTTGCAGTCATCTGCGAACTTGGTCAGCCACAGTCCTTCTGTGTTGGCCTGTACCTCTGAGAAATATATTCTGAACAAGAGAGGTCCCGGGGCTGAACCTTGTGGGACGCCACTTGTAACTGGTTTGGAGTCTGACATGGCTCCAGCAATTCTAACTATGTGGGTTCTGTCCTTGAGCCAGTTTGCAACCCATCTAGTAACATAGGGGTTTATATTTAAGCTGGTGAGCTTATCTATAATGCCCGAGTGGGGTATTGTATCGAAGCCTTTTGCAAGGTCCAGTTAGGCTGTGTGGATCACCTTCCCCTCGTCAATGGCCTTGGTGACTGTTTCAAAGAAATCGACCAGGTTTAAGAGGCAGGATCTGCCCTTAACAAAGCTGATCTAGGTAGCATCCAGTGTCTGTAGGTCCCCAATATCTTTATTTATAAGGTCCATGATGATCCTTTCCATAGCTTTGCAGACCAAGCTAGTCAGGCTTATGGGGCGATAGTTTCCAGGATCCGTTGAGGCACCACCTTCGTGGAGAGGGACCAGCGTTGCTGTACGCCAATCTTTGGGTACATATCCTGTAGTAAGGCTGAGATTAAACAGTAGTTTTATGTTTGGGTTTAGCTCTTCTTGGAGTTCATGTAAGACGCAGCCCGCGACACCGTCTGGTCCCATTGATGCTGTGTTTTTTGCTTTGGAGAGGGTGGCTCTTACCTGAGCATCTGAGATTTCGGGGGGGGCAGCACTCTGCTGGGATAGATATTTGCCCTTTTGGTGGGGTGAGGGGGGAGTTTGCGCTGAACCTGTCAGCTAGGATGTTGGCAATGTCTGTGGGTTCGGTGTATTTTTTGTCATTTTGGACTAATTCTGAGCATATCTGGGAATTCCCACCCAGGTTCCTAACATAACTAAAGAAAGCCTTGTGATTATCCTTAGTGTCCTGTGCAATTTTTCTCTTGAAGCTGGCCTTAGACGATTTTATGAGTGCCCGTAGTTTTTTGCTAATACTGATCAGAGGTGCCTTCCCTTTTTGGGATTTTGCTCTATCAAGTAGTAGCTTCCTCTTTCTATTGTATAATTTGTTTATGGCTGGGGTCCACCAGACAGGACGTCTGCCTGTGGAGGATTAGGTCTTGGTTTTATTTGGGATTGCATGATCCATGCATTCCTGAAGGTGTTCATAGAATGCGTTTATAAAGGATTCTGCGGTCTGGGCCGTATTTTCCACAGGCCCGGGGCCTTTGAAGGATTCCACCTCGGTTTTGAGGAGTGTGAAATTTGCTTTAGAGAAGTTTTTTAATGTGGTTTTCTGGGCAGGGGGTGGGGTCGGGATGTGAATATCCAGTGAGATTAGTTTATGGTCTGATCTTACCAGTGAGGGATACACTTCAGGTGTGGAGCATAGCGTCCCCATGTTGGTGATGATCAGGTCCAGTATGTTTTCCCCTCTTGTGAGAGTGGTAACAAGTTGTTCCATAGCATTTGAGTTTATAAATTCTAGGAACCTTTGGGCTGGGGTGTTGGAGCTAGAGTAATGCTCCCAGTCTATGTTTGGGTAGTTGAAGTCGCCCAATATAATGGTGTTTGGAGAGACCTTCATATTTTCCAGTGTCCTCAGGAAGGCCGAGTGGAGTTCCTGGGTTTGGGAGGGTGGTCTGTAGCAGGCTATAAACTGGAAGGCAGTTTTACCCACTGTTAGTTGCACATGGATAGTCTCTGATGCTTCATGCTGTGTCACCAACCTGGAGGTGTGGTTATCTTTGACGAATATTGATACTCTCCCTCCTTTTGCGGTTCGGTCCAAGTTTTGGGGCCGAAAAGCATGGTATGAGGTATAATCTGGCAGTCCTGGGGTGCTCTTGGGAGCCTTGAACCAGGTTTCTGTTACTGCACAGATATCAATGTTCTCCGTGCTAAGGAGAGTTTTGAGTTCATGCATCTTGAGGTTTAGACTTCTTGCGTTGAGTAGCATTACTCTTAGTTTCTTATCCCTTGTGATACCTATGGAGGTGGGTTTGTCTTTTGAGCCTTGCCTAAAAAAGGCACTATGGGGGTAGCAAGAGCCTTTGCCAATATCCGAAAGCCCAGGGGTGATAGGTGCAAGCCATCCCTAGCAAAGCATCATGGCTTGTCGAGCATGTCATCCCAGGCTGACAGGCATTGGATCCCCTTTGAATGACACCAATACTTAAGCCAATTGTTGAAATTGATCATCTTGTCTTCATATTGTGGCATCATTCTTGGTGAAGGTAAGATGCTACTCAAGGTCAGGGTCATACCGGCCTGGGCTACATGCTCTGAGAGCTCCTCTATGTCTCTTTTCATGTAGTCCAGGGAGGTACGTCTCAGGTCATTCACGCCAGCATGGACAATGATTGGAGTCATATTTGTACTTGCCTTGGAGTGACCTGAGTGCTTGTGTTATGTGGCGGATCCTAGTGCCCGACAGGCAGCTCACCGTGACCTTCTCCTTGTTTAGCCTGGTGAGCGGGACGTCAGTGTGCCTGACGATAGAGTCACCTATTACAAGTGTATCAGGTGTGTTGTTTAGCCTTAAGGGCTGTGACTGTTCGGCACACTGGCTTTGTGAGCTATGTGTTTCACGTGTTTTGTTTTGGGGTAGCAGTTGCTTGGGTGTCTGCTTTGGAGGTCTCTGCTGCTTAGGCAGATTTTTATTTAGAGCCTCCGAGTATGTTTTTGTGTGTTTATGTGTTTGGTTTGCTGTCGTGGTAGGTCTATGTGAGACTGGAATTGTAGTGAGTGTGGTTTCCTTTTCCTCCTGACTGCTTATGCCAGTACTGAATTGAGGAGAGCTTAGCCTCCAGTTTGGCTATATGGTTGCATCTCTCACATGGGTTGGAATTTGTTGTGAGGAAGAGAGGGTTGTCTGTGTACATGAGGCAGTTGTAACATTGCCTCAAGATTCCCAGATTCACCAGCTGGACCAGAGAGGAGATTGACAACTGACCTTTGGACATGCTAGAATAGTATTGGGAATTCCTTTATAATTGAACAAAAAGGGCCAATGGGGAACAAGGTACTCAATGGGAGTTTGTGAGGGTGTAGTGCTTTTAAATTTTTTAGCGCTGACCTATATATTTGCTTTAGTGAGCAAGTGCCAGGTAACTTAAATGCAATGTGCTACAGGTAACTTAAATGCAAAAACGACAAACAGTAAGTTTCATTCAAGTGAAACAAGGAAATAAGTACAGTAAGCAATGCAGATATCACTAGGGATCCACAGAAGCGCTAAAAAGCCGCATTTTAGGTGGAATTAGCATTTCACAAAAATAACAAGCAAACAAACAACAAGCATACAAACAAAGCTAGATTCAGCAGGCCTGGATCTAGTCTATGCTACAGCAAACAAGGTGTACCAATTTCAGTAAGAAGCAGTTCAAATATGCAGGCACTATAAGCCTTTAACCAGAAATTCCCAGCTCAGAAGGGCAGAGTCCAGCCTCTCCTCCCACAAGAGTGCAGACCACAAACCTTCTTAATGTAAAATAACTGGCCTGAAGCCCAAGTGCTTAAACCAGAACTAATATACTTTTAGAATAACAGACACTGAGCCCTCTATCAGCAGTTCCCAACTTAGAAGGATGTAAGCTACCTGTCCTGCCACCACAGTGCAGGCCACAAACCTTCCTAATGTAAAACAACTGGTCTGAAGCCCAAGTGCTTAATCCAAAAGATTTAGAATGATAGTTACACTTTAATCAAGCAGTAATAAATACAATTGAATACTTTAAAGAATGCCTGGATTAGTGCTCAAGTTATACAAACAAAGCTAGATTCAGCAGGCCTGGATCTAGTCTATGCTACAGCAAACAAGGTGTACCAATTTCAGTAAGAAGCAGTTCAAATATGTAGGCACTATAAGCCTTTAACCAGAAATTCCCAGCTCAGAAGGGCAGAGTCCAGCCTCTCCTCCCCCAAGAGTGCAGACCACGAACCTTTTTAATGTAAAATAACTGGCCTGAAGCCCAAGTGCTTAAACCAGAATTAATACACTTTTAGAATAACAGACACTGAGCCCTCAATCAGCAGTTCCCAACTTAGAAGGATGTAAGCTACCTGTTCTACCAGTGCAGACCACAAACCTTCTTAATGTAAAACAACTGGTCTGAAGCCCAAGTGCTTAAACTAAAAGGCTTAGAATGAGATACACCAAGCAGTAATAAATACAATTGAGTACTTTTAAGATGACGCAAAAGCAAAATAAAGTAGGAAGAAACACAAATACAGTAAAAGCAGATAATTTTTATTTTTTTTTCAGAAAAGTAGCAAAAACAGTAGTAAAAACAATTCACATGCAGTGCAAGCTGGCACACTTGAGTATGTAACAATATTAGTCCACACACAGTTTGAAAAAATGTAATTAAATTAAAAAGGACTAAAAGCAAGTGCAGAAAGGGTGTATTAGGTAGAATGCGGTAAAGAGATGGGACTGGGGGAGTGTCCTAGATCAAATCTACAGTGGGGCGAGCACTGCAAAAGCCACCAAATTTAAACTACAACCAAGAACAGGGAGGGGGGTGGGGAAACCAGTTTCAACAGAGATGTGAGGAATCAGAGTGCAAATTATAAAACCAAAAAAATATATACTGATCTCTGTATATTTGCAGAACAGTAAGACAACAGATATCTAAGCAACAATTTAGCTCTATAATACAGAATAATACAGAAAAATATACTCAGCTCTATATATTTGCAGATAGTCTTGTAAGGATGTCTCTCAACATGCAGGTTCCACTTTAAATGCAGGCTGCTGTTATTAACAGGTCAAATTAAGGGAACCTTGAGTTAACAACACACAAGCTATATACATCTTCAGAATTGCATGGACCATGCTATCCCAAATAAAACCAAGACTCCTTCCTCAAGCAAGAAGAAACCAGTCTGGTAGATCCCGGCCATAAGCAAACTATACAATAAAAGGAGGACACTTATACAAAAAAGGACAAATCTCAAGTAGAAAAATCATCCCTGATCAGCATTAGTAAGAAATTGAGGGCCCTCATCAAGTCAACTAAAGCCAATTTCGAAAAGAAAGTTGCCAAGGATGCCAAGGATAACCATAAGGCCTTCTGTGGTTACATCAAAAACCTAAATGGCAATGTTCAGGTCTGTTCTGAGCTAGTACAAAATGGAACAAAATACACTGACCTCACTGGCATTCCAACATCTTGGCTGATAGGTTCAGTGCAAATCCCCCCCCCTCCCCTCACCACCTACAGGGCCTATTACTATTTCAGGGGATTGTGTAACTCCAATTATTACTGATACATTGGTTAATAAGGCTCTATCTAAAGCTAAAAACACTGCCTCCATGGGACCAGATGGTGTCCCGGGCTGTGTCATTCGCGAGCTCCAAAATGAATTAACCCTGCATCTGAATACCCTGTTCAGTCTCAGCCTCTCGACAGGATATGTGCCCATAGAATGGCACACAGCACCAGTGGTTCTGCTGCACAAGGGTGGGCCCACAACCGACCCTGGGAACTACCGACTAATAAGCCTGACCAGTCTGATCTGTAAGGCAATGGAGCGAATCATTATGGAACTCATAAATGGAGAGATTGGGAACCTCCAAACACTTGACCCCACACAGTCCAGCTTCGTCAAGGGCAGATCATGCCTCCTAAACCTGGTGGACTTCTTTGAGACAGTTACTCAGGCTATAGATAAGGGAAAGGAGGTACATACGGCTTACCTTGAACTTGCTAAAGCATTTGACACCATTCCCTTTTCGGGTATTATTAATAAACTCACCAACCTGAGCATAAACCCTTACATCACAAGATGGATCACAAGCTGGCTCTCAGACAGATCCCACAAAGTAAGAGTAGCAGGATCTATGTCCGAATCCAGACCAGTAATGAGCGGTGTGCCTCAGGGCTCTGTCCTGGGGCCCCTCCTGTTTGGCATACTTCTCAGAAGTATAGGCAAGCATTGAAGGGCTGTGGCTGACCAAGTTTGTGGACGACTGCAAACTGGGTGCTATAACTGAGTCTCCAGCCGACAAGGATATCCTCCAGAAGGGCCTTAATGAGACTGATGCATGGTGTCAAAGCCATGGTCTCAAGCTAAATGCTAAAAAATGCGTAGTAGTCCCCTTTGGAAAAAACAGAGCACCCGTGAATTACCACATAGGAGGTAACCCCCTGAAATCTGAAGAAATAATAAGGGATCTAGGGACCCAAGTAGATAGTCAGCTTTCCTTTAATAACCATGTTGCCAAGGTGGTTAGAAAATCCTTCTATGTGACCCATCTGATCACGAAAGGGTTCGCATCAAGATCTAAGGATGTAGTGGTGCCCCTCTACTCTTCCCTCATCAGACCCATTATTGAGTACAATGCACCAATTGGAATGTACCTGGCTAGGCATCTCCAGCAGCTGGAGAGACCACATAGGTACCTCACTAAGAGGATTACTGGCCTCAAACAGTTGCCCTATGCAGCACAATTGAAAAAACTAAGGCTTTTCTCTGTTGAATACTGCCTTCTCAGAGGCAATCTCTGTCTAACATACAGAGCCATGTCCAACCGAGAACTGTTGAACATGCTCCATCTTAGCAAAACCAAATCTACTCGAGCTACATGCTTTAGGGATATAAATCTCAGCACAACAATGAAAAGAATATGCTGGAGGGATAGATTTCCTTCGCAAAGACTTCCCTTGCTATGGAACAAAGTCCCGATCTACATAAGACAGGGCCCCTCACTATCACTCTTCAAGAGGAACCTTGATGAGTGGATGGGTAACAGAAAGTTCACACCAGGGATCATACCAACGGCTCTACTTGATAGGGGGCAAGGGTACTAGCTGCTAGATCAAGGGCCTAGGGAACTAACCAAAGGGGCGGTGAATACCGCACAACATGGCTGGGCTAATATATGCCTTCGGGCAGATAGCCCAGTACCTACCTATGAACCTATGAACCTATGAACCTATAACACTCTAGTACAGGTGTAATCATACAGTCAAGGCAATTTTAAACATTGTCTATTAATATTAATTATAAGTATATGCAAGGTATGCAAATAATAGAATTAGAGCAGAATGTTTTATTACTTGAAAAAAATCAAATTTCAGTACTAACCAGTCTCACAAAAAGATACACTTCATTTATTATGCAGATATCATTTAAAGCTGTTTGAACGTATCTAATATCTTTATTTTTTTTTTTTCACTTTCTTTAGGAAGTTGATTCCATGTGGTAGTAGGTCTTAATTTGCAAAATGTTCTTTCTCCAATTGCAGGTTTAAATCTAGGTCATAAACATGCTAAGGTATCTTCCTAGCTGTTCCTAAGAGAGTAGTTGTGATCTTTTATTGTTATTCACTTTGAAGAGGAGGGCAGGAATTAACATTTTGTAAATCAGATCATCCAGTAGATATTTAGCTCTATAAGTAATATGGAACCAGTGGTATTTTTTCAAGCAGAGTGCAGTGATGACTGCACATGTTTGTTAGTAGTGCTAACACAAATATGTTATTCTCAGCTGTTTGCATGTTGTTCTGTTATGTGAAATGTGGAGATTTATTATGGAAAAGCATACTCAGTTTTTGGGATTAGTTCATTTTTGGCTGTAGGGTAAGTGAGTAAGAAAGGACAGAAGGTGTGAGATATGATAACATACTTTTATCTGAGGTAGGATCTCAATAATGATATTCTCTGGGTGAATATGCTAAAGCTGAGTACAGGGTCAAGTGTTACTCTTTGTTACTTTTGTTGAGATACCCTGGAAACTATATTCCTCTTTATATCATTTATTATTAAAGATAGTAGTGTTGATGGTTTCTTAGCAGTAGAGTAAATAATATGGTGTTTGTTTTTGTTCTATTATTAAGCAGTTTATTTGCATAGAGACTGTTACACAGCTTAGTGAATTTAGTCTGCAAATTGAGTTGAAGGGCTTGGAGGGGTTTGGCAGATTCAAGCAGTAAAATATAGTCTGCATACATTACTATTTTCTAGTTGGATATTTTATATGTTCGATTATTAATAAAAAGAGAGAAGAGTAATTGACTAAGTACTGAGCTTAGAGGAACTCCAGTATTCAGTGTACCACTTTTCTAATAATAGGTTAATAAGTAAATGTGAAGGGGGTTCTATTCGGTAAGTAGTTTGGTTTCTAAGTGTGTGTATAGATATATATATATATATATATATATATATATATATATATATATATATATATATATATATATATATATATAGCTTTAAGCAATGCTTTTTTTTGGGGGGGGGCTTTGAAGTCCCAGAAACATTGGTAGAATTAGTGCAGGCTATGTACAAGGACAGGACCTAATGATTCAAGTACAGACACTGTTCAGCCTCATAGAGGGGTTCCCAGTGAGAGTGGATGTACTCCAAGGTTCAGCTCTGAGCCCACTGCTGTTCATACTGGTGATGGACTAAATTAGCAAACAGGTTGGAGGGGGCAGATCAGCAAAGTTCCTGTATGCAGAGGATGTGGCATTACAGGCAGTCTCTGACCAAGAACTCCAAAGTATAGAGCAATGGAATGCAAAACTGTAGCCACATGGGATGAAACTAGGCACAGCTATGTCAGTGGTAATTGCAACAAACTGGGGAAATCAGAAGAGGCTGAGAATTGACATAGAAGGGAAGATAGTGGAACAGGTTAATAGCTTCAAGTATCTGGGAGGGGTGATTGAAGAGAAGGCAGTCTGAATGAAGAGGTCAAAGCTAGAATCAGAGGGACTGCAGCCAACTGGCATAGAGTGTCAGGTGTAGTCTATGACAGAAGAATACCAAAGAAGCTGAAAAGTAAGGTGTACAAGACAGTGGTGAGACCAGTACTACTGTATGATACAGAGACCTGGGAAGTAAAGGTAGAGCAGATGAAGAACCTAGAGGTGATGAAAATGAAGTACCTGAGAAGGGTGGTAGGACACACTCTGTGGGATAGATGAAGAAAGGATGATATAACAGCAAAAACCTTGGAACCAAAAGCAAAAACAGCACAACGCCACAAGCTCACGACCAGAGATATCACCAGGAACCGGATAGCTTGTAAAAAACTCTGCTTTAATTAAATGTAAAATCCACAGGTAAAATGCTCACGAAAATTATTGTAAAACACAAAATTCAGTCAAGCGCTTTCGCCCGGGCTCTCCCAGGCTTTATCAAGACAATGTCATGATCAATGTGCATTCAATTTATAACTTCACCACTCATATAATTAATTATACAATTAATTATTTAGAGCAATCCCATTAATTCATAGTCTCCTGTTATTTAAAGGTACAGAATTATTATTGGCAACAATAGCAGAAGCAGAAAATACAGCAGCAGCAAAACAATCTATAAAGAAACAAACTTCTTAAGTATCTTTTGTCATCTTTGCATTTTATAGCATTTTAAGGGTCCCACTTATACCTAACTAAAGCTATTTTTAAAATTTCTTGTTAAAATTCTATTTTATTAAATACAATGAATAATAATATTGAATATAATAAATATAATAAATATTCTTGTGTTTCAAATATTCAGCTTTAAAAACTACTAAATATTAATTGATCATAATGAATTTGTAAATCACATTGTTAAAAATAAAAATCAAAAAATCTTATTTTCTAAATATAAATTAATTAGAACATCCATACTAATAAATATGATGCATAAATAACTTACTTTTAAACATTTTAATCTACTTCATTGTGACTGTGTTAAGCACTTTTAAAACTGGATCATTCTACCTTAACTTCAAAACTTAACTTTAAAAGTAAGTTATTTATGCATCATATTTATTAGTATGGATGTTCTAATTAATTTATATTTAGAAAATAAGATTTTTTGATTTTTATTTTTAACAATGTGATTTACAAATTCATTATGATCAATTAATATTTAGTAGTTTTTAAAGCTGAATATTTGAAACACAAGAATATTTATTATATTTATTATATTCAATATTATTATTCATTGTATTTAATAAAATAGAATTTTAACAAGAAATTTTAAAAATAGTTTTAGTTAGGTATAAGTGGGACCCATAAAATGCTATAAAATGCAAAGATGACAAAAGATGCTTAAGAAGTTCGTTTCTTTATAGATTGTTTTGCTGCTGCTGTATTTTCTGCTTCTGCTATTGTTGCCAATAATAATTCTGTACCTTTAAATAACAGGAGACTATGAATTAATGGGATTGCTCTAAATAATTAATTGTGTAATTAATTATATGAGTGGTGAAGTTATAAATTGAATGCACATTGATCATGACATTGTCTTGATAAAGCCTGGGAGAGCCCGGGCGAAAGCGCTTGACTGAATTTTGTGTTTTACAATAATTTTCGTGAGCATTTTACCTGTGGATTTTACATTTAATTAAAGCAGAGTTTTTTACAAGCGATCCGGTTCCTGGTGATATCTCTGGTCGTGAGCTTGTGGCGTGATGATATAACAGCAGAAATCAAGGTAACTCCAATTGCAGAAAATATAAAAGAGAACAGATTACGGTGATTTGGACACGTGTAGAAAAGCAGAAGACAATCTGGTGCAGAAACTTTGGGAAAGACGGGAAGAAGGTAAGAGGAAATGAGGACGTCTAGCAAATAGGTGGATGGATTGTGTGATAGAAGATCTATGACAGTCAGGCATGAGTGTTGAAGAAGGCAGGAGTGTGACATTGAATCGAGAGAGATGGCGACAGTTAATACAATTCCCCAACCCCGTGTAAAAAATGTGAAAAGGGGGGCTGATGATGATTTTTTTTTGGGGGGTGCAGATGTCTAAAACACATTATTTGTCTAATTTACTGAAAAGATGTCCAAAACATTTGTGCAGACAGTGGCATCTCCAAATTATAAGGAAGTAATGTTAATGGGAATCCCAGCCATCACTTCCCATACTATCAATCAAATATTAATAGAGACATATGGTGAGCCACTATCTATTATACATATCTATATATCTATCTGTCTATCTATCTATCTATCTATCTATCTATCTATCTATCTATCTATCTATCTATCTATCTATTTCATTTTTACCTCAGTAGTACAGCTGATGCTGTACCAAGCATTTCTGACAAAGACAGCTGTTCCTCTATTCATTTCAGAGTATTTCTTGCCTTTATAGTTAGCTGCAGCTCCATTGTATATGACAAATATGATTCACCATCAGCTTTCAGTTTATGGTGCATCAAGCGCTCAGCAGATGTCATTATATACCTTTTTGATCACTGCCCTACAAAGCAACTAGGTTACATGAATGGATGTATGGTAACCATATGAAATGTTAGGACCGGCAAGACTGAGCCCTAAAATACAGAGACTGACTGGCCAAAAAATTGACATACACACACACACACACACATATATATATATATATATATATATATATATATATATATATATATATATATATATATATATATATATATATATATATATATATATATATATATATATATATATATATATTAAGTCAGAGATGGTCATTTCCTGGAATATTCTCTTTTCTCCAAGGTATGTCAATCTCAGAGCAGGTATATATAAGCTTGGGGTGTGGGTGCTTCACAAACTGAGGGTGAAGAAGGGATTGTTCACGCCTTCCCTGTAAAAAAAAAGTTTAAAGAACAAGAGCGATGTTTAAAATTCACTCTTCTACTGTAGTTTCTGTCTTTTTTTTGGCTTGTCAGCACTGGAGTGCTAAGATTTCTATAGGGAGCCTATATGAATAACTAATTAGCTGTGCATTCTTGCTTTTCATTCAACACTGCATTGCATACTGCACAAATAAATTATGAATACCCATCTATATTTTATTTATGCTTCAGCAAATTATTTCCCTTAAAAGATGAAACATGGCTAGCAAAATCTGTAAATGGATATAGAACTGCCACATCATCTTATCTAAACAATTGGATTTGTTTATTCCACTTCTCATATCTATAATAAGAAGCTACATGGCTTACAGCTGAATTTTATGAATCACACTCTAATATACTTTGTGCACCTGACTGAGAGTAGGTCAGTGAATGTAAACACAGAATATTCCAAAATGTACAAGATGTTTCATTACTGGAGAAGAGGCTGCTTATTTAAGATGTTACAGTCTATCAGATAGCTTTCTGAAACACCACTCAGCCAAATGAATGCTCAGATTGAACTGAATCTATCCGAATTTGACTTGGTTACCTTGGCACACATTTTTGAATTTAATATGTAGTATAGAATGTTACGGGAAGGATTGGTAGCTCATTTAATTGAAATTTTCAGTAAAGCACGAATAAAACTCAATACCACTTTACAGAAAAACTATAGGGGAATTCAATAAAGCCTACACATAAGTAAGCAGCATTGCCGTCCAGTAAACAGAGCTGAGGGGCGTGCATTAGCATGACAACAAGAAAGTGTACATGGCATACAAATTGTCTCATAACCACGTGAACTGCATGCAAATGAAGATATAAAGTGATCCAGCAAGTAGATAGGCAGTCATGCAGATCTCGTGTTGGTGTCAGAAGTGTACACGGAAAATTTCCATGTACATGAAATTAAAAAGTGAACAGGGACTGTAAAAGCCCTGTTAGAAGGTCAGAAATAGCAAAGCAGACACAGATATGTGTAAAACTATGCCATGTGTGTCCAAAAAGTAATGAGAAAAATATTTAAAATAATTTTTTGTTTAATACCCATGTTATGTTTGTGCAGCTCACAGCAGTGCACAAACATGCCATTATGCAAAAAAAAATATTTAAAAGTGTATAAAGGAAAAAAATAAAATATGTGACAATAATACATTATAGGGCCTTGCATGGAGTATGTACAGTGGTAGATGTTTGTTGTTGTTAAGAATAGTGTAGTATCCAGTTTGTGTGCACAGATCTGCAGGCAAATGAGCTGGGGTTACTGAATAGCAAAAAGTGGCATCCGTGCCTGCAGATCAAACCCGTGTATCCCCAAAACTGTTGGTGTCCACAGAAGAGGTAGCTGACATCATAAAAGTGGCGTGTCTCTATTTCTTTAAGCACATTGGTGCAGTGCGGCACCCATTTGCGAGCTGCTGAGCAGGTGGGTGTGTCCAGTGCTGCTAAGCTTTGTTTAGCTTTGAGGAGCATGTTTAAGCTGGTTTGAGTTGAGCGTCCTAGTTCATAGGGGTGTGTCTATTAACTGCTGAGCATTGTTTATACCTGTGGAGCAGGTCTGTGTGCTGCGCTGCAGTGCTTAGCAAGGAAGACTGTCAAAAAAAGAAAAAAAAAAAAGAAATTGGCTGTGAAAGCCAATCATATATAAATTACTGATGACCTCTGTTCCACCTAAACTGGGCCATTCCAACTCCTCAGTGATGTACTTGGCAGGTGGAATGCATCATAGTTAGCAAATCACACAGGCTGCATCTGCAGTAGAGGACTGTAAAGTATGCATACACCCTACAATCTGATTTTCCCCCCATAACCTGCACCATTGAAGTACAGACTTGGGAATTCTAACTGAGATAATACTAGGGGATGCTGCAGCTCTGCTACATGTGTATGTGCTAGATGCTGAGGTCAGTGCTGATGCTGCTGCTGACAACAGGCCTAGACTGAGAAGGAGAGGAGGGTTCAGGCCCAGGGTAACCTTCCAGGAGCTACATGAGCTAGAGATTGTAGAGTGCTACAAGGTGGACAGGGACATACTACAAGAACTCGCTGCACTCTGCCACCCTCAACTCAGACCCAGAGCCAACAGTGGGGAACCCATCCCAGTGGAAACAAAGGTATGTGTAGCCCTTAGGATACTAGCTACAGGTACTTTTCAAAGACCAACTGGGGACATGATAGGGGTCTCACAGGCAACATCCAGGGTACGCCAACATTTCCTGGATGCCATGCAAACATATGCCAGTGAGCAGATTTATTTGCCCCACACCCCTGCGGCGAGGGCCGGCAGTATGCATCTCTGTTACCATGTAGCACACTACCCTGAGCTACTGGGTGCCATAGACTGCACTCACGTCCACAACAAAGCACCATCCAGTGAGGAGTGTAGACTCTACGTCAACCGCAAGGGGTATCACTGCATCAACTGCCAGGTTGTGTGCAATGCCCAGGGCATTATCATGAATGTGTATGCTGGCAGCCCTGGCAGTTTTTACAACTCTCATATCTGGCATGCATCGCAGCTGTACCAGATGTTTGCCAGTGGGGACATCCCATATGGCTATCTACTGGGGGATGCTGGCTATGCACTGGAATCATGGATGATAACACCCATCAGAAATGCACAGACCTACTGAAGTATGCCATAATGAGGCACAAGCACAAACTAGGAACATCATAGACCATGTGTTTGGGCTGCTCAAGTCATGGTCTTGGTGCCGCTGTATATCTGGTGGAGCCCTCCAGTACTTTTCATCCACATGTGCACAGATGTTCACAGTATGTGCCATGCTACACAATATGATACTGTGGAAGCAGCTGTGGCAGGATCATCACAGGGAAGGGACACACAGCCCCCCCCACCAGTGACTAAGTCCCCACAGCCACCCCAACAAGGGGACTTGGAGGAAGAACCCCCTGAGGCTGTCTCTGTAGGCAGATGTAGGCATGCCCAGTATGCCCTGGTCCTGGCCAAGGGGCAAAGCATAGCACATGCACTGACAACCTAGGGTCCTAGGGATGGAAATCTTACTCTGACTCGCATACATAATAAAAAGGATGCCAGCCACAACACACAACATGTGCCTAGCCATGTATGGCTGTGTACTGTGTGCATCAGATAGAGTCAGCCCTGAAACACAGGCCTCTCAACCACTGCGTTCACAAGGTAAGTCACTCTGCTATGCAACAAATGCATAGTGTACTAGACTATGGTAGCATATGTATGGACCTGATGCATGTATGCAAGAGAATGGAATGGGCTGTTGGGGAACTTGCAGAGGCCTAACAGCCGCTTGAAAC